>NW_009933234.1:53811-81373 GCF_000696875.1 Nestor notabilis | reverse complement strand
ATCTGCTGAAGGATAAGAAAGCTCTGCAGAGGACAGGCTGGATCAATGGGCCAAGGCCAACTGATCGACATTCAACAAGGTAAAGTGCTGGGTCCTCCATTTGGGCCACAACAACCCCATGCAATGCTACAGGCTTGGGGAAGAGTGGTTGGAATGCTGCTTGGCAGAAAAGGACCTGGGGGTGTTGCGGTGGCTGAACATGAACCAGCTTGTGCCCAGGCAGCCAAGAAGGACAATGGCATCCTGGCCTGTATCAGAAACAATGTGGCCAGCAGGGCCAGGGCAGTGAACGTTCCCTTGTACTCAGCACTGGTGAGGCCACACCTTAAATCCTGTGTTCTGTTCTGGGCCCCTCACTACAAGAGAGATATCGAGGTGCTGGAGCGGGGCCAGAGAAGGGTCAACGGAGCTGGTGAAGGGCCTGACGCAGAAGTCAGGAACAGGGGCTGTTGAGCCTGGAAAAAAGGAGGCTCAGGTGGGACATTATTGCTCTCTACAACTGCCTGAAAGGAGATTGTAGCGAGGTGGGGATTGGTCTCTTCTGCCAGGTAATAAGGGATAGGAGAAAACCTGAGCCAGGGGAGGTTTAGATTGGATATTAGGAAATATTTCTTCATCAAAAGGGTTTGAACAGGCTGCCCAGGAACGTGCTTGAGTCACTATGCCTGGAGGTAGATGTGGGACTGAGGGACATGGTTTAGTGGTGGGCTTGGCAGTGCTAGGTTAACAGTTGGAGTCAATGATCTTAAAAGGTCTTTTTGAACCTAAAGAATTCTATGGTTCCAAAGAGAACTGTATCCCTTTTTAAAAATGTGGGGGGAATGGTGGTTAACAACAGGTCTTTTACTTGGCTCTAAAAATTATTTACAATTTTTTAAAAAGAATTTTCCTTACTGCACAGACTTTGTGTACTTCTATTTGTAAAAAAAAGCAGTTACTTTCCCCCAGTAGATAGCTGAGCTTTATAACCAGTTATCCCAGAGCTCAGCTATGAATGCTCCTTAAAATATTGGGCTTACAAGTATTAGATCTTGAAACACATTTATATTAAAAATACCCAGCAGGCTCCAATTTACAGACTTTCAAAATTGTTCTGTTCTCACTCAAACCCCAGCATAAGTGTCCAAAGATCTCAGAAGCTGGTACTATGCTATTTCAAACATCTGACCGGAGGTTGCTTCCAGTCAGTGTTTCTAAAAGTGCTGCTGGGTGCTAAGCGCTTTAAAATACACCCCTCGGAACTCAAGATGCAACATGTGTTATTCAAGATTGCAGGAGGGTTGTGAAAAGCTGTCAGCTGCAGAGGAACAAAATCCAGTCATCTGCCCTTTGTCCTCATTGCTGGTAAGAATAGAAAATTAGTAGGTGTCATAAGTGAGTGTGTAGAAAGGGGAGGAAACCAAGCTCTCGAAGTTTGGGTGAGTGGATGTGTCAATGGACTGGTGTGCTAACGCCCCTGATATTGCCCTCATTTATAACCTCTGGGAAGTGCCTTCACCCATTTTTTTCTGCCTCCCCACTTTTTGCCACAATGTATCTATTAAATTTGTTGAAATGAAGATAATTAGCTCTTCCTATGGCTTTTTATGTTGTCTGCCAGGATAAGGGCTCCAGCTTTACCTGGGGTTTTCTGATGCAGCCTTAGTGCAAGCGGAGATAAAAATAGTATAGCATAATTGCACAAAATCTAAAATCTGAAATATTTCAGAATAGTTTGGGAACAGCTGTGCTATACTGGGCTCACAGCAGTTAGGTGTATTACTGGTGTACATAATTGTGCTTTAATGCACTGTTTTAATGGTGGTGCTTTACTGCTCTCAAACCTTGGCAAAACTTACGACCCCAGTTTCACAAGCACATTCTTAACATAGTACCTGTATTTGCACATGGAAATTACCGGGTGCTGTCTACCTGTCCACATACTGCTTGTGTTTAAGTTTATTTTGCATCTCTTAATATTATTATAGCATCTAAGAGCTCTAGGCACAGAGCAGGATTTGTGAAAGCACCAGCTTCCCTCATGCTACAGTAACAGCAGAAGTCAGCAGAGTGATGCAGGCAGATGTGGGAACATCAGAGCTCTCCTGGCTATGGTCCAGTGGGCAGCAGGTTGAGGTTGGTATTAGCACACTGGTGACCTACTTATTATCTACTCTTTTGAGTTGTTTGATAGGAGACCTTTTGCAGATGGTATCCACCCAAGTGAAAGGCATAGCCCAAAGGTATTTCTGTTTTAAATCCTTGTGACTAGACCACAAGGATCAGACATGACCTGGAGATGGGTTGGCTATTTGGTACTGAATGAATGATGCGGGGAGAAGGGAGCAGCTAGGAAGGAGGCACTTAAAGCTCAACTGGCACATGAAGAGACCTCTTTGGGTAACTGGCCCTGACCCCCCAGGGTAGGACTTGAAGGAGGGGAGAACGGAGCAAGTGTTCCCTATGTAGTCCACACAGGGTCACAACCCTTACTGCTCCCAACCTGCAGGGAAGGGGCTGATGGCAACACAGAGGTGTCCAAATTGGAATATACAGCCTTACTTATTCTCAAATGATATTGCAGTGACTGTAATAAATGTGATTATGGATGTTATCCCTGCCTTCCGGGATTTATGCCACCTTGACTGAATCCAGCCTCTCCACATGAAGCCTTGTCCTGCTATGCAGTAGTGTTCCAAAATGACACAAGGCATGCTCCCATGCCCAAGGGCTTCTACACCCTCCCCTCCACTACAGACATCTCCCAGTAGTTAGTGCATCCCATCCTGCTCCCAGCTGGATCACACTGCCTCTCACAGACCCTTGGCAGGAAGCTGGGACTGCACCAAGCTAGACATTTACTCCTCCTTCATTGCTGACCTTTCTGAAATGTTTTCCACACCCCTACAGGTGATGAGAAGTTTTTCACCTTCCAAAAAATCCTGCTTGTGCTACTCCTTCTTTTCACTGGTTTACCAAGTTGGTGCTGTAACTTCCTGATTTGGTGTGGAAGGATTGCTCTCTCAGCCCATCTGCGCTGTTGAAAAAGCTGGTAAGTGCTGAGATGAAAATATGCGCTCCTTTCTGTAGGGCGGTTGTATAGTTCTGTAACTACTGGAAAGTATGTGTGCATTCGGAGGGGGAAAACAAAACCTATTTGGATTTTATTGCTTTGATTTAAATAAAAAAGAGATTTGCCTGTAAGAACAGGAGGTTCTTTGGTACTGAAGAGGGTTTTACAATGTTCTACCTAAGCAGCACTGAAACAGTAAATGAATGAATTACAGCAAAGTAACCAGTATGCAGAACAGGTGATAATGGCACAAATCAGGCTGGTATAAAAATAAACAAAGAAACAAACAAATAAATGAATAAGAAAAATCTATACACAAACATGGATGAAAAAGAGGAACCTGAAAGTGCAACTAAGATGACAGTCTTGGTCTAATGAGAAAGCATGTATATTGGCACCCAAAAGTTTTATTGTATCTAATAAAAAAAGGCAAATAACATTATTTATCTCTCAAACTTTTCTAAAGCCTGGGAATGTCTGAAAGTAGGATTTTTGCTCAAAGGGTCATCTCAAATACTATATTGTACGCAGCAGTATGATTACAGTGAAGAATTAGGAGATCCTAAAACATGCTGACAGCCCCTAACGTGCCTTATTGTGCTCCAGTGCTCCAGCTCACATGGTACAGTCAGGACGACCACCCACAGTTCATGACAGCCATAATGGAAAATTCTATGGGCTGGTCTAGCTAGGCATAATAGGATGGGCAAGAAATAGTTTTCCAGCTTTCAGAGCTGTTTACTTGACCTGTTTTAATCTTAGTTAAGATGGAATAATATGTTTCTCAAGGAAATATTCAGGTGTTGTCACTTTTTAGCCTAATAAATCTCATCTTCAGGAGTGTCTCTAAGATGTTCACATTTCTAATAGCAAAGAATACAAACTCTTCTGACACTACAGATTAAATTCATGGTAGTTGTACAGCTAACAGCACTTACACTGAACCAACTGAACTGCTTGGAAGTTTTATAGGAACCAACGTGGGGGTTTTTCACCGTATTATTTGACCTGCTCTCTCCCACTCTGCCAGCCCACAATTTACTTCTTCTGACATATCGTTAATGCAAGTCCTGGTGTGCCAGTGTCACCTTGAATTATGTTTATTTTGAAAGCTTGTGGACATCCCTGTTGGTCCCTCCAGGGAAAAGCACTTTTGGACTGACCACTGAGAATTGGTATTGGAGTGTGTTTACTTTGCTCCAAATCCAGCAGCTCTTTGGTCTGAAACCTGAGAAGAGGCTACCAATATATTTTTAAAAACAAATGGGTTTTAAGCTATAAGACTTTTTAGGCAACATACCAGAGGCTGCAGAACTCGGAGCTGTTATGTTCATTCAGACAAATACCCATTTATGAACCAATGTAATAATGAGGGTTTTCACCAGCACAGTTTGTTTTGGATGGGTTATTGTCCATGGTGTCCTTGGGTTCTGACAACATTCTAACATTGCAGTTGGTCTGCATATTTCAGCTGAAAATTTATGCCATACCAGTTTTGGAGTGATTGAAAAAGCCATAAAAAAGGTGTCAAACTCAACATGAGAAGCCCATAAGAAGCAGGTGTTCCCTGGGGGTGTACCAATGCTTTGGGTGTTCCTTATTGCCACAATGAGCCTTTGACATCCTAAATAATATGGCACAGATTAAATCAGCTTTAGACTGTTCTGATTTACACCTTGGTTATAATTCACTTATTCGGTCCCCAGAATAAGGTGTTCTTTGACCGTTCTAGTTCTGTGCCAGTCTGGCTTGAGGTTCTTTAACACCACTAAAGCCAAAAACTATTTTCTTAGCATTACTCTTACAGTGAGGTTATTGCAGCTGTTGAGTCTTTCAAACCATATTTTTACAATGATGAGCATAGCAATAACTTTATTTGTCAAAACTTGGAATTGTAGCATAAAAGACAGTCCTCAGTAATCTACAGTTTTGCAAAAAATCACACAGCTATAAACCAGGAAAATAATCCATTTTAAGGCAAATTGAAAAAAATTCTAGAAATTGAACCAGTACCAGACTCTCTTCTCCACTTTCCTCTGCCTAGAGCCACACTTGTCTGTTTGGACCCCAGGTGGGTTACCAGGACACATTGGAAGAAACTCCTCTGGACTTCCATGATGACAGGAGTTTCTCTGACTTAGTGAGAAAATTGCCTTGGCTTCATGGCAACTGAATTAAGCTTTCTGCAGCTAAATAAAGGATCCTATTTTCCAGGCTTTTGCATAGTGTCTTTCAGCACTGCAAAATGTGTCCAGATTATTAAAATAATAATGTTATCAAACTGACTTTTATTCCTTTATATTCTAGTTTAAAAAAAATCAAACTGAGAATAAAGCATAAATTCATTAAGCCTTAATCTAAAACAAAATTTTGGAGCCAAATGTCCATGTTCAGTCTTTTCATTCTGTAAACAAGTGTCCTATTAGACAGAGATAACACATAAGGGGTACAGATGACAAACAACACATTCAAGGAATCTGTATTCATTCTGAACAGAAGAGAAAAATAAATGTGTATTTACCAGTAATTAACATTTTAACTAGTGTTTGGTGACATCCATAATGTGATTTAAAAAAAAAAAAAGAATTCCCAGATTGTAGGAAGGACCAATTACTTGGGAAAAAAGCTACTAAAAAGTTGTCCAGAGGTATATAATAATAATAGTAATAATAGTAGTAATAATATTTTAAAATATATATTAAAAACTCCCTCCCCAGTGGGAAATGATTACACAGATATCCATGCCACTTGGTCAAATATCAGAAAAGGATCCCATAGACTCATAATAAGCGATGTAACAAGCAGAGCCTTGAGAAAACAAGTTGGTCCTCAAGACAATAATCTTCATTGCTAGCACCCATCCAACAGGCTTCATCTCAACGAGTGAATAAGGCAGGCAAGGTAATAAAAGGACCTACACTGCCAGGAGGAAAGTTCCCCATGTGCTACTTTGAGTGGCCTTCAAGGGGGTAAAGAGAGGATAGGTAGGTGGGGGCAAAGCAGTCATGTCCCCCTCCCCCTCTCAAAGAATGGAAAAGAAAGGAAAAGAATCCAACTTGCTTCTGCAGAAGCTGCCTGGCGACACACAACTAATTACTATGACTCGTCCCCTGTTTGCAGATCTTGTTATCAGTAAAAATAATAATAAAATGAGCCCTAGCAGTCTGGATATCTGCAATTACAGTGTGAATTGCATGAGAGGATTATATGAAGTGCTCTTGGCGTGGAGGGTGGGGGACCAAGGCGCTTCAACTTGAGAGCAGTAAGCAGCTGCTTTGGGGCTTTGCACCTGCTGCTCACCAGGCTGTTTTCACCTCTAGACGAAAACAGCTTCTCTCTCTTCCTCTGTCTCGTTTCTTTTCACACAGCACACAAATGTAAAAACAGAGAAGGATTTTTTATGAAAAAAAAGAAAGAGACAGAGAGAGAAAATGAAATTGTCTTCTAAAAGAAGTTTCCCTGAAGCGGCATGAGAGGCATCTTATGGCAGCAAAGTGGAATCTGAAGATGGAGTGCAGGGCCACAGAAACAGGCAAGCCGGCTCCATTTTAATGCAGAGGCAGCAGACAGAGTGCGATCTGAGATTGGCAAAGTTTCAATGTAAATCCAGGGGGGCAAGGGGGATGGGGCTGGGATGAGAAGAAAGGACTCTTTTACTGTTTCATGCTTCTAAGTCCTGCCGATCAGCATAAGCTCAGCTCGACATTCTGGGAATAGCAATGAGGCACACACAACAATCAAAACACCCTAAATCTGTTTGATGATTCAGACACTTCGTGCATCTGCACCGACAAAATGGGACTTCAATTAAATAACTTGCAGATTTCCAGAGAGGGGGGAAAAAGTCGGGGGAACATGAGGATTTTTAATTAGTAACTCTGAATACAAGCCGGTTTTTTAATTAGGTGTTTGCACTACCACTTTATTCTTAAAGGGAGATTTGTAAGCGCGTGGGATTGTTGTGAAAGAAGATCCTGGACAGTTTGTTCCTAACATTTTGTTGCAACCTGCATTTGCTCCTAAACAGCTTTTCTTTAGCAAATGAAACTCAGCTACAATTCCAAGCAACTTGTTCAAATTAAGGCCGAGATTTTTTTTGAAAGGTTTAAGTGCATACACACATCCAGAAATATATAGGCACATATGTGTAGTGTCCAGGATATGTTTTGAGATGCTGCAAGAGTTTTCCTGTGTTTCTATGGTTCAGATTACTCCCCATGGCTAACCTAGTTATATATAACTGTACCATACACAGGGTATAAACAGAGATGGTAAAAGTTTGTTGCAGAGTTGAATGAAATTCCAACATGATTTTATTGCACTGCAGCCACCGCTTTTCGAGCAAACCGCTAATGATTGCAAGCTTCAGAGTCTGAAAAACCATGGGTGAAATCCCAGACTCTTTGAAGTCATTGAGTGCTTTTCATTGACTACGAGGGTCAGGATTCACGCTCAGAATCTCTTGAGTGTGCTCTGGCATGGCACAGTGATGTACATGTCTCTTACACACACACACATGCACAGTGAGCCTGCAAAATCTCCCTGTGAAAAGGCATTCTCTCTGTGTCAGGCCATGATTTTGGAGACTTAGAAAACAAATCTGGTCTTTTTAGTAGGTTCACCACTAGTCACACAAGAATGAGGATGCTTCTGTGTTGATTAAAAAAAATATAACCAAAGAGGAAGCTGTGGCATTAACATATTTTTGAATCTTTATCTCTTGGTTCTTGGACAATTTTTGCTTTGACAAAACATTTACAACAATGTGGAAGAGATTAAAAGTTGGCTTTCTCCCCTTGTCACCCCTTTTCTGGACAGGGATACAGCAAGGAGATCATATAAAGAGGGACCATGATCATTTATCCAAATGCAAACAAACCTAAGTATGAGGATTTACCACAGACTGACTTTCTTTTTAAAAAAATTATTTCATGTGTTAATACAAAGACTATTTACCAAAAGTAGGATGACAGGATTTGCATATGAATAGGAACCTAAAGATCAACGAGATCAACTCATTAGGACCTGAACATCTAAACATACGAAAGTCAAAGAGGCCAGAGCTCAAGAGCCGGGCTGCTGAGATTCCCAGTGACTAATCTAAGCAAAACTGGTAGTTTTAAACTTTTCACTATTTTTCCTGCCTTAACAAAAAAAAAAAAAAAAAAATCCTTCACCTGACATCAAAGCTCAGTCCAAGTTAAATAGCCTAGTGATTGTGTCTAGGACTCAATTTCTTCCTTTGCCACAGGCTTTCTCCATGATATTGGGCAAGTGGTTTAGGAGGGGATTCATCTCACCTAGCAGTAGCTGTTTTGAAGGGTGGGATTTTAACTACCTCATCATCCAGGCTCCCTTTGCAGCCAGAGTAAAAATGGCACTTTCCAAAGGGCTTTTCCCTCTAACTGTAGTATCCCCTCCTAAGACAGTGTCTAAATCTCTGGCTGCAGGTGCTTATCTCATCCTCTTGCCTACGCCAAGAGTGTCTCGGAGTAGCTCAGACTGAAATGAGCATGGAGTCTAATGTGCCTCAGTTCATCATCTGTAAAATGGGATTAAGTGATTAATGCTACCCCAGTACCTCATGGGTGAGTTGGGAAGTGGAATATATTATAAACCATGAGATGTTCAGATATTAAAATAGTGAGAGTAATATGGATGCCATAAAAAGATAAGGTCCTGATCCAGTATCTGTGGCAACCAAGGGAATCTCTCCTCTGGCCTTTTGTGGGTATTAGATCAATCAATCCCCAGTGACATTATCCATTCACTGCAGAGTAAGTGAAGGTATGGCCAGAATTTTTCCACTGGCAGAGAAGGGAGAGGGTATGGGAAAGCCCTGACCTTACTCTATGCTTGAATAGTAGGAAGAGGGAAAGCACAAACAGGCTTTCAAAGCTGCCTACAGGATTTGGACACATCATCTTATTAATGTTAGCGGAAATTGGGCATCCACATCTCTGGAAATTTCAGCCTCTGCATTTACAATACAAAAAGAGCCCAGCCACAGAGGAGATATTTCCCTAATCTTGGCACCACTGCAGATTTTTGTTTGAGCTTCCTTGGATTAGACCTTTAGCAAATGGCACCACACGGATGTTACGGGAAGGATACATTTAGTCCTCATCCACCCCGAGGTGTAGCAGCCCAGTGTCAGGGCAGCATATTCTCATGGCTAGATCCTGAGCCTGTCATTAAATCTGTCTTTTGACCTTGGGCAAGTCACTTAACCTCAGTTTCCTCTGACTGTAAAATGTAGATAAAATATTCCCTGCCTCACGGCAGTGTTGCAAAGATTAACAGTTAGACATTGTTCCAAGAGCCTTGAATAAGAGCTGTGAGTGCATGCAGAGTACTGTTTCTACTGGATACTGCTTTCTCTTTCTACATACAGAAGGGCTGACTTTTAAACTGGCAAGAAGCCCAGGCCCGTGACTAGTGGTGTGCCCCATTTGAATGCACAATAACTACAGTTGCATGCACAAATTGGGTATCCATGCATGGAAACTGGACACACAGTTGTTTACAGAAGAGTTTTGCGCTTACTTGGAAAATTCAAGGGCTCCATTTATTAAGTAGAAAAAGTGATTCCACCACCCATGCAATATCAAACAGTTCCTAGGCAGCATTTTAAACAGGTTAACAAGGTATAATCTCATTCCCTCCAGAGACTGGAAGGTGGGCACTTTATGTTGACTGGAGTTAAAATTTCACAGTCATTTTACAACTCTTGTAGGCTGTCCAGGTTTAAATGTGCCAGGTGAGATCTTTTTGGGGAAGTCGAGAAGGGAAAAGATCTGCAGGTATTTTGTTTGATGTGTGTAAATCAGGACTGAAATAAATGGCATAAGTGCAGTTTACCCTGAGATAAACTGGACTTGGCTGAGAATCTGGGTCTCTTTATATATGAGCCCATAAACAAACCACAATCAGGACAGCATCACATGCTGTGTGAAGCCTCAGGAGGGCTGCTTTGCCAGGGGCTGAGCTCTGCTACCCTTACTAAAGAGCCCTGGGAGGGTTGGGTGGACAGGGGAAGCGCTCTGGTCTATGCTGCACTGGCTGGTGATGTGCTGGCGAGCTGTGGAGATCCCCGCAGCAGCGAGCTGTGGTGGGAGGAAGGGAGGCTGCAAACTCCCTCTGTGTCTGATCTCTAGGCATTTTCCAGGATCATAACTCTTGGAAGACAATAATCTCATGAATAATGTGGGGATGAGAGGAAAAGGAAGAGGGGTGAGTGTAGGGAGCCAATAGCCAGGACAATGCTACATTTCTCACTCACACAGAACTCCTTTTGCTACAAAAGCTAAACCTTTAATCAGGTATATCTCTGCTTTCTGCCTGATTGTTGTTGGAAGTATCTAGAAGAGACAGCAACAAGCTTTTCCATCTGCTTTCCTGTGCCATACTTTAGGGCAAGCTCTAGGCAAGCTTTAGGGCCAACCTTGCTCCAAGAGCATCCTGCTTACAGGCACCTTCCCATGCCCCAGGCTCAGTCTGTGCCGTGGCCCTCTTAGCAGCAGGGGCCTCACACCACAGCATACAAAAAGGAGATGATATTCTGGGATGACATCAGGCCTTGTTGCCTTATTTATGTAGAAGAAACAGGCTGCATAGGTCTCTCTTCAGGGTGGGTGAGCAGCATCAGCTTAGGATGTCCCCATCGCCACGGCTTATCTGCTTTAAGCAGTAATACACTAATTTACTACTGTGGTAGGAATGATTGAAATCTTTAGGCATAATGGAGGAAGTTTAATAGGGTCTACTGAGAAACCCAGGTGTTTAGATCAGCTTAAAAATAATAACCTTCTCCCCTGCTGAGCACTTTCTTTTCACAATAAGCTCAGCTTTTATTCTTAACCATAAAGACTACCTCAGACAGGAAATTATTCACGTGATTGGTCTTTACAAGTAGTGGAGGGTTTAAACTCAGGGCTGGAGAGGTCATTAGTGGACAGCCATGTGATTAACCTTTGCTTGCCCGTTTCTTTTCACACTTTGTTAACAGCTCCCATTATTGCCCTATGTCTCAAGGAAGTGGTTTATTGACAGTATTAAAAATACATAGCTACAAATTCCAAAGAGCCCATCCTTGTGTAAAACCTCCAGTAATTTCTAGCCTGTTTATATACATGGGCAAAGCCCCTCAATTTCAAGTGAAAGGGAATCCAGAAATAAATTTGACCATATTTGAGTTAACATGTTGGTTTTACCCATCACAGGACCTGTTCCCCAGCCTGCCTCAGGAAGTTTTATACCACAGAAAAAGCTAAGGTTCAGTTAAACAGTAGTGTTAATGCTTGTCCTGATGTACCATAGCTTCATAGGAATCACACGAGACACTCAGTATCTTTTTGAGTAGAGATGGGCAACCAAAGGACATTGAAAACTTGATCAAAATTATGCAGTTTGGACTTCCAGTGCTGTCTGTTTTGATTTTGAGATAATTCATGTATTACTTATTTGGTTTCAAACGCAAAGAACAACCTTATGTTTCTGTTCTGAACTGTGCTGACTGTGCCCCTGGAGCTCGCAATGCTCCGAGCAGGGGACAGCTGGAGAGCAGCATGTGTTACTCTGTCCTCATACCTGTGTGTGGCACGGTCCCCCCCACACACACACAGATTCAGAGGGTCTTATGAACCGTAAGATCCCTTCCCACAGTCAAAGAAATCAAGTCACAGAAAAAACATCAAGGCAAAAGTGAAGTCATGAAAGAAGAATAGATATTCTGTGAATATAATGCCAAGTGGCAGCATTTTGCACTTCTCTGGACTTTGCAAGTGTCCTACATAAAATTCATAGTGAATATTGTACCAAAACCAAAAAACAACTTGCAGCAAAAGGGGACGGGGAGAGAGGTGCCTCTTTTATTTATTTATTTTGCATTGCTGTTGCAGGGTAAGTTCAAGAGGGAGGTGAAAGGGGGGGAGGTGTTCAATGAGGGCCTTTCCAAAGCAAAAGAGCCTTTTGGACAGAAAGGAGAGTGTCAAGGCATTTTGACAGAAAGTGGCTGAATGTGTCTTTTCTAGTTAACTTCTGTGAACTGTTGGGCTTTTCCACACACAAAGGGGCACTTTCTTGGCAGCTGAGGAGGGAGGGCAGAAGTCAGAGAGAGCAAAAGAGTAAGGCAAAGGGGAATATCAGTTTATGAATGCAAAACTTACAGTAGATTTTTTTTTTTAAGTAGAACATGTACACTGAAGAAAGCCCTTGAGCAGCCATAACTCCCTCAGCTGGCGTTTATTTGGCAGAAAACTCAAGCCTTACTGAATTGACCAGTGCTTCAGGAGGCACCCACCCACGAAATTGCTCAGCCTGAGCTCAACCCAGCAGGGTGCTGAGCCACTTCAATTCCTTTTGAAGTTTCTCAGTAAGAAACAAGCAAGTGCTCAGCATCTTGCAGGGATGAGGCCATTGCTTAGGATGACTATAGTTCTGGTTTGGACCTGAAGATGCTGGTGTGTTGTTGCAGGACAAGCTGAAGACATGAAGGATGGAGATGAAAATTCAGAGAAGATGCATACATGATCATAAAGGTAGCTCAGGTACCAGCAGCTCTGGTGCCTACATCATTTGTGATACCCAGGCTAGATTATTTAACACTAGCTCAATACC
The DNA here is from genome assembly GCF_000696875.1 of Nestor notabilis. Lineage (NCBI taxonomy): Eukaryota > Metazoa > Chordata > Aves > Psittaciformes > Psittacidae > Nestor > Nestor notabilis. Next base: position 68,703 of record NW_009933234.1, on the reverse strand, counting down.
ACTACACTACGTTACAGGTCAGATATATCCTAAGAATTCAGCATTCTCCTCCATCAGTTTCCCTGTTCAGACTTTTGAGATTTAAATAAAATGGAGAAATTATAGTACTTGACAGAAGTAAAAACAAAAAACATCTTTAGGGACTATGAAAGCTTTCATAATGATAAACAAGGAAGCACCTTTTTTTCATTAGTTTTACCTACTACTACTATCTATAACCCAAGCCAGACTATCCCATCCTTTAGATGGCTGTAGGTCAGAAATAAGGCATGATTCAGGATTTATCATGAAAGAATTAAATGAAAAGCTATTCCAGGGGTAAGGTGAGATCAATCAGAACGGTTTGTGCAGGTATCTAGAAACAGCTGAGATGGAACAGCGAGGAATTAAAAAGCTGTACAAGAGCAGCAATGACAGGAACGTTTGAAATGGGAACCTCAGCAGCAGAGTACATAATTTTATTTATTTAGAGGGAGAAACTCAAGGTAAGGCCCCAAGACAAAGGTGGTTTGCTTTTTAGTTGGATCCATAGACCCTTCTGGCATTGGCCGTTTGTGTATAAACTGGTCAGGGAAGTAGTTTTGTAAGGAGAGTCAACTGTATTTTGTGTTTTGACTTTCCCATCAGAAAGAAGAACTATGATGTGATCAAGTTTAATTAACTTAAATTACTACTGAAGAGCAAAAGGGAATGGAGGAACAAAAGCCAGGTAAGGACTCATTAGAATAAGTCAAAAGTTTCTACTTTTGAATTCTGTATTAGGAAGATGTATCTGTTCAGCAGCATAAAAATATTTAATCAACAACATAGGAGAGGTGTTAGTAATGTTTTAAGAGCAAAGAGCCTCTAGCAAAAGCATTTTAGTAATTTACCTGTACCTGGTTACAACCCTCTAATTAAAGTTGTGTTGGAGCTTCTACGTATTCTCAGCTTTCTGGAGTTTATCACTTAACTTTAAAAATTAGCTGCTGGCTAAAATTTGTCATACAAGGACTTACATAGGAACATGTTTTAAATAATAACAATAATAAAACACTTTGACAGCTTTATAAGTTATTACTGTATTTCAAAAAAGAAATCTGTCAGTTTAGGTTTTCTCAGGACCCCCTGGAAATGGTGCTGTCTGTTAAACAGCAGTCCCTGACATGTGGGGATTGTTTCCAAGTGTTCTAGTAAAGCCAGGTACCTCAGCTAAGGCATGTTTCCAAAAGGAGTTATTGCACATGTGTTTTATTAACTTACCTCCCTGTGTATTTCTTCTGCATTTTAGGTCAGAAACTTAAAGGGCTGGATCTCCCTCGTATATTTATGTTGGTTTATTCTGACTGCAGTACAAAGGCAGGATTGCATTTGGACTAGGTCTTGTTGTGCTGTTGTTTTGGTTTGCAGTTTTGTTGGGGTTTTTTACAGCATAAAAACCTGAAACTTGGCTGAACTTGAGATTCCTGAGAGCTCTCAGCTGGAGTTGTTTTGCTGTGTACTGCTGCTTCTTCTGCAGTGGAGGTGTCAAGGTAGGAATATAGGCTGTATTTCCTTGATCCAATGCTGTACTAAAGCAGGAGTGAGAAGACACATAGCATCCTGATTTTTGCCTTTCTCTGTTCTCCTTTGCTGGGTGCAAGTAACCCTCTGGCCATCATTCAGTAGTACTAGCAAAGTAGGAATTTGCTCTCTTTGCTAGAGAGATAGAGTATACAGCTTTTACATGTGGCTGAAGACAGGACTCTAGTGGATCTTGTAGGACTCTTATTTGTGATGACACCCAGCTGTGCTCTTTCCTTGGATGAGCCCAGAGACCTCACTAGAAATTGAGTATGTTTTGGGGAAGCCTTGAGTATGCCATGAATGAATGCATTTGGCACTAGGTGAGGCAAATAAGGGGTGATTTTAGTCACATAGTTTCTGCCTGTAAGATACTGTACTTCAAACTCTCTTAACCCTACTGCTCCATGTCCTCTTTCTGTAGCTGTTACTTGCTCCCTTAGTAAGGAGGCATCCTCATGCACTTGAGAACAGAGGTTGGTTGCTCACCATCCTAAGACCACAGGTGTATCTTAACTGCAACACCCTGAAGGCAGCAACACCTGTTACTCTGAACCATGAAGCTGCTCAGTGTCTCTAGCAGGCCTGGCAATTGCTTACGTGTTTTTTTCTGTACTTTCACTGTCAGAAATCAGCAGGGGTTTCAATTACTGACAATATGCACTTTTTGAGCATGTTTTAGTTTAGCTATATAGCCAAGGCATGTCTAAGCAGGTGTAAATAGACTGTTCTTTTTCTTCATGCTGGCTAATGTGACTTCAAATACCCTAGTCTGAGCAGGGTTTTGCAAGTGTACTAAGGTTTTAGGGAAAGGAAAGCTTTCAGACTGCCATCAGGACACAACTCAGTGTTGAAAATATAGAGACCACATTTAATACCTTAGCAGTAGGCTCACAGCTATACAAACCTGACCAGAGCAAACACCAAACCGGTTGCTTTTTCTGACACAACCTTGTGACTAGGCTTTCTCATTTAAGGTTCTTGCTGTACAAGTGGACTGACAGTACTTCCTCCCTTCCCTATTGAAAGCTTTTAGGATACCCTTCTTACTGCTTTGGTGAGGTGGCTTGCTTGTTGGTTGGGTTTTTTGACTTATAGCTCTAGCTTTTTGCTATTATGCCAACATTAAGTAATGCGAAATGAGACATTTCTTCCCACACTGTATGGGGTAAACCATACCACAGTGCCAAGTATCTTTGGTAAGAAGACATAAACAAGCCCTTATGCTTCTGCAGGGGAATGGCCACAAAGGAGGATGGAGGGACAAGACTAATTTTTTTGGCAGTGTTTTATTCTGAAATCCCAAGCTGAATGATTTGCACTAACTCACTAGCAAAGGAGGGAAGAGGTGCTGGTGAAGTTTTAATATCCCAGTGTTAATACAGTTTCAGTCATTTTTTTTTTCCATTTCTGTCCTGGAAGTCATATTTACAAGCATACTCTGTAGCATCACTGTCTGATGTGTGTGTGAGATCTTTGTGTGTTTTTACCTAATACTGAATTTTAATTGCATTTTTAATATCTTCAGGGGGGAAGAAAACTATCCTGTAATCAGGATGTATTTCCTGAATGTCAAAATATCTAATCAAGTTGAATAGGACCACTGTGTTCCATACTGGGTTTGCACATGCTCTGTGTTCAATGGGGCATCTCCTCTCCAAGTACTACCTAAACTAATTGGCACTGCCAGATGCTTGGCTGCCTTTTCCACGGTGCTTTCTTAGGGTGCTTGGCACTCAAACTCTCAGGACAAAAGCCGATTCAGACCAGCTTGATGCTCAGGTATACTGAGAACTAAACCACAAGCAGATACCATCAAAACACATTTCACTTGTGACCTTTCACAGCCAATGAATTGGAGGGATTTTCCTTTGCTGTGGATCAAATTTAAAACTACTTCCCAGGAGTGAAAGGTCATTGCGTGGAGTCATGATATCTAGTTAAATACAGCTAAATAGAACTCGTTAGCATCACAATGAATGGAGTTATATATTACCTGGACTGGAGGATGACTGAGTGGAGTAGAAGGAGGGGGAGAAGAAAGCAATAGATCCCTCATCACCCTTAATATAGCACCCTAATAGCAGAGGAAAAGCAGAAAGAGCAGAATTTGACTAAATCTGCCCTCTAAATCTGTTTCTTCTGGCTATCAGTATGAGTGCTCAGAAAAGCATGGGAAGTTGTCGCATAAAGGATGTATTATCCTCTTGCCATGTTTGCATTCACAGGAGTTACAGATCCATCAAAGTGAGAATATGCTATTTACCAGCTCCCGGCAGGGCTTTGATCTCCAGATAAAGTCTGCACCGAGGAAAAAGGAAATCCAGTGATCTTGTGTCTGAAATCAGATTCCCCCAGGGGGGCAAACTACACCTCTAGGCACTATCTGATTGGCAGAAGGACTTCATAAATAAGTGGATCCATGACAACTTTTATCCTTGCAAGCCATCTCCCTTCTGGGCAGTATTTCTTGCTCTCCAGACCTTTTCTAATGATTGCTATTTCAGGCTTTCTGTTTCTGTTCGTACTCCAGGAAAGTTATTTTTTTCAGCCTGAGCATGAAGCTGCATGGCTCTTTTCTCAGCATTGGCAGCAGGATATGAAATATCAGGGGATATGAAAGGAGTGCAGAAGGCTTCGGGAAGTGCTTTCAGATCTTTGGTGAAGAGACTGTCTTACAAATGGGGAGGACCAACACACAAAACTTAGCATAATTGTCCTGTGAAATGAATAGCTCATAGTCAAACATTTACCTTGGTGATCTGGCTTTCCTCCCCACCCCCCCTTTTTTTTCCTCCCCTACATGGCATAGTTGGGTCTTTGTATTCTGCTTCTCTCTTTTTTGGGGGGAGGGAATGATGGATGAGGTCAAAGAGAAGGATCAGCTCCTTTATTTTAAATGAAGCACTGTTTGAATTCTCTCAACCTTTTTACAAGTGGTTCCTTTGTTTATACATATTGATTTGACTTTTCTGTACTTATTCAAAGCTTAATGTTCATAATAGCCAAGCAAGTTACTGTCATAGAATGGTGGAACAGTTTGGGTTGAGAGGGACCTTCAAAGGTCATCTAGTCCAACTTCCCTGTAATAAGCAGGGACATCTTGAACTAGATAGAATCATTAGTAGTCAAATAGAGCTGGGCATCTACAGAGGGTCTTTTGCTGTTTAATTCAGAAGGGATAATTGGGATTTCTGCTCTGGCTTCCAGCATAAACTGGACTCTGGGAGTGCTGCCCTTAACAAACCTGCATCAGCTAGCACATCTCTAAGGACAGGCATTTCTTCTTCATGTGTAGACTTCAAGGCATGGTTGAGCTGCCATTTTGCTACTGTAGATGCTATTAGATTTCTTCTCTGGCTGGTTAAGCAGGACCAAAGCCCCAGAAAATGCTAAATAAATAAATTGGACTTTGAGTGTCTCATGGCTACAGTGCCCTATTCCCAGTCTATGCTCACTCCTTCCTCAGACCATGATCTCCTGCTCCCTCTCAACACCAGATCCAGCAATCTGCTGCAATTCAGGAACTGGGTAGATGTTGCTCTGAACAAAACAATTGGCAGTTTTTCCAAGTCAGTGGAGTGTGTCAGTAAGTTAGCAACAGTTTTGCTCCCTGCTGAAACTACAGGAGATGCCATGTGTGTGTTATCCAGCGTGCAGCAGTGCCTCTGCTGGCTGTTCAGGTGGTGTGGCTGCATTTGTAGCACCAGATCAAAATTGTGCAGTTCTCCAGCTATAAAACTGAGAAAAGTTGGGGACCATCACCCTTCTCCAAGGGAAACTTTTTCATTTCTTGCCCCAAATACAATATACCATTCATACCTACAAGCAGTATGTTCTGGCAGCCAAAAGTAAGCACATAGGACAAGTGGAGGATGGTCCTGGTAGAAGTCTGGAATACTTTTTTCTTTTATCTTTTCCTTTCTTTCCATTCTCCTTCTTTCTTTCCATTCTCCTTCTTTCTTTCCATTCTCCTCCTTTCTTTCCATTCTCCTCCTCTCTTTCTGTTCACCTGCTTTCTTTTCTTTTTTTTTTTTTCCTTTCTTTTCTTTTTCTTTCCTTGTTTGGTGTTTTTTTTTTCTTTTTTAGAACAAAACTTGTGCTTTAATGACTTCCAATAAACCTGCCATCTATATACTGGAAAAACTGAAAATTTCCACCCCTCCCTGAGGCAAGCTCCACTGGAGTTAGGCAGTGCTGATTTACACCAGCTGAGGTGCCTGATTTTATTTTATTTTATTGGGTTTTTTTGTCTTTGGTTATAAAACTTTTACTAGCTGGAGGTGATCACATTCCATTCAGGAGCTCACTTTATGTTCTTCAGATAGGAAATCATCACCTTGGTGCAGACAAATTTCAGCACTGAGAAAAGGGGGAGCAGGGCAGGGGAGCAGATTTATGCTTCCTAAATGAGTGCTTCACATGGATGGGGAAATGCCTCCAGCAGAAGCAGGCAGAGGGAGCCTGTTCTATAAGGAACATCTGGAAATAAACACATACCTACTGCTTTTCTTCATCCTTCCAGAGCCAGAGGGAAATTACGGCCCAGAAGACACTGCCTGCTCTGACTCTGAGCTCTCCCCATCATCTACAGCCTCCTCCTTTCCCACAGGCTTAACCTGCCAAACATGGGCATTTCCCAGGCTAAGGCTACCTGAACACGTAACATGATACAGTGATCTGTCATCTTCTACGGGTAATCAGCCACCTCTCTCTACCCTTATTTTTAATGGGGAAATTATTTTCCTCCCCTGCTTTTAATGCAATGTATCTTTTGGGATTTATAGAAATGCTGTGTACATCTGAGCCACTGCTGAGTGATTCTATCAGTTGGGTTTATCTTAGAATTATTCTGCACTTTCATGGTTTCTAAGGCAACCACACTTTTTCAATGAACTGAGAGTAAATGAAGGTATCCAAAATATGTGACAGTTCAGCCTACACGATATGCCTCTGATCCACTACATTCATGCATGTAGCAGTTCAACTTTTAAAATATTTAAGGCTAAATGCTATCTTGAACTCATACAGAACCTGATTTACATCAGCTACAATTCTGATTCTTGCTGATATAGGTGCTTGGTGTGGCCAGGCAAGCCAGGACTGTGAAAGACAAAGCAGAACCTTGAGAATAACAAGCTGTTTCAGCAGGTTCAGGTAGTTTCCATCTGAAGAAAAGTAATAGGAGAAATCCTGAGAATTTTACCATAAGTGTGATTAAGGGATGAGAGTGTTTATTTCTTTGTTTTCTGAATGCTTAAACTCATCAAGAATCAAGGTACTGTAATTCCGAACTTTTCAGTCATCTTTTCTCTGTATTCAAAGGGTTTACTTTCTCTGCAGAAACAGGAATTTCTTTGTGTTTTAAAAATAAATGATTTTTTCCAGTGCAGATCAGTTTAAAACTGTGGAAATCTTACTTATTTATTCTGAGGATGATATCACCAGTAATAAAACTGCAAGTAATGTGGCAGCAAGAGGAATTCCTCTGTATCTGGCAAGATGTGAAAATGAAAGAGCAGCCTTGAGCTTGGAGAGGGATCGTTCTTGGTGTCAAGGTGCAGCTCAAGCCACCTCACTTTTTCCCAGGCTTTTCCCTTGAAGATTTTTCTTAACGCTTTGTAGGCTGCATGGTTTTGGGGATTCCTGAAATTACTGCTCTGAAAGCCCTAGCCGTTGCACACTTCAGTCCTATACAACTGGAGGAATTGATTGGGACTTCCAGGAAGAGGGTAGAGGAGAGTGATCTACAGCTCCCAGAATGACTGATAGGAAATGGCTCAAGCAAAACATGGCTTTCAGTTTTCTGTTGCTCCCCTCCACCTCCCCCACTCTCTCACTGGCTTTGGACTACACATGTAGGTATTTTGACACTTCCATATTAGCACAAACCTGAACCACACACATATGCTTTTGCACCAGTTAAAGGAGACTTTTTAGAATGCCAGATCTACAGTACAATACAGCATATGTTCTTTCAACTACTGTGCACACCTCTTTGGCAAGGAAAATTTCTGATGCAGGTCTTCATCTTGCTTCATTTTTATGTGGTTCAGCCCTGGTACTTCTAGATTCCTTCTCTCTCCTCCACCCCCATCCCCCCAAAAAAATAAAAAAAAATATTTGTTTAATATATTATGCATTGCTTTTGCACTTCCATTTTTAGCACATGCAGATGTGCTTGCTCTGATGGAACCTTTCATTTTCCTAAATGGGGAGAAGGAATTTTGCACACACCAACTGAGCTGCAATTAGGATTGTGACAAGAAATAGATCCAAGGAAGGAGCCTGTGTAGGTTAGGTCCAAGGTTCCTTGGCAACAAACAGAGGGGGAAAAAAAAGTTTAAACAAAAAAACCCACCAAAAAACTCTGAGAACATTTCCTTCATTATATTCTCTTTTCCTCTTATTTAACCTCTCTTTGGGCCTTTTCTGCCCCCAAGCTTCCCCCACCTCCCCCAGGATAGTAGGTAGGTGTAACTGTAGGTATCTACCAGAGCCACCTTTTAACTCCATAATACAGAACAGGACACTTCAAAGATGTGCTTGAAATATTCAATTACCAATTCTCAGAGCAGTCAAACATTATTCTGCCTTTGTTTTTGATTTCAGCTAAAGAAAAATCAAGGCTATGCCCACCAAAATTCTGGCATTAAACTGACTTCATTCTGCCTTTTACACTGAGAGTTAAACCATAGAAAAGCATTTCAGTTTCCAAACCCAAGCATGCAAAACACTCACTTTCCTTAACCTAAAGAAGTGAATTCAACAGCTATTTATGAGCATAGTCTGTGACATCTTTGCAGTGTTTTCATGAAGAACCATGTAACCTTTGCTGATAGAGCCAGCCTGTAAAATTGCAGCAATTTCCCAAGGCACCGGCATGGCACAATGTCACTGGGCTGAACGCAGCTCCTTGCCTTCAATTGATATAATTTTCAGGTATCCAAAATGCCATGATCTTGGAAATGGAAATGTAGAGAGTGATCTGCTGAATTCTGTCAGGCAGTCACAAGGGTGAAAGTGGGCTTGGACCTCGAATTTAGACCTGCAAAGTCAGTATCCTGGGGTGCCTGGAAGGACTTGATATTAGGGGATTTGCTCTGAGCCAGCAGTGCTGCTCCTCATGCAGGCTATGAAAATAATCTGTTATGAGTGGGCAGGAAAGGATCCCTTCAACTCCTAGAACTTCAAAAACATTTTTAAGTGGAAGAGTTATTTTAAATGCCTCTGACCTGCTTTTCTAAAGAAGCAGTCACCAGATTTCCTGGAATGTTTGGACAGCCTAAGGACAGAAAGGTCTGAACAGCTTCTCTCTGCTGAGGAAACTCAAGAGATGACATTTCTTTACGCAAGTTTAACAGTGAGTGGTAAACATGGAAAAATGTCTCTTCCCTCACGTTGCAACGCAATGTATCATGTACAGCTTGTCAGGAAATAATGCTTGGTTTATGTTTGCTGCCAAGTATTACTGTAGGAGGAACACCTGACCTGGGATTTTTTTTTTCCAGGTAATTAGTTGGTGGGGTTATCCACATCAGTGCAAGTATCTGGAATTAGCTGTAAATCATTCAGCAAAATTGGGAGCATCACTTAGCAGAAACTCAAATTAGTAAATAGTTACTGCTGTGTGCAGTACATGCTTCTATGGCTTTTTTTGAGGTAGTCATGTCAGCTGTCCCAGACTTGCTCTGAACCACTTTGACTTCTCTAGAAATGAAAGTAGATCCTCACACAGGGAGTTAGAAAATAGTTAACTCAGTATCTTGTTATAAAGCAGGGTAATTTCTGAATTTATAGTTTAGGATTTCTGTTCATCAAGATCGTTGAGAGGGAGAGGAAACTGATAGGAGCACAGCCTTCACAGCCTATTTTCATGTTGGAACATTAATGGAATATCCCCCCACACCACTCATATACATAGGTCTAGGAACAGTACAAAGAGACATGCACCATTAAAATAATTTCCAAGATAAAATTCCTTTTAACTGATATATGTTACAATATTTGTATACAGTTATATATAACATTTAACCATGGACAGACTGGATCAGTTGAGATAAATTGATGATACTAAAATGAATATAAAATGAACGTAAAATTAATAATACTACTAAAAAGTCTTCACTCCTCTACAGCTGAAAGCAGTCAGTATTTTGCAGACCTGGCCTTCTTAGAAGTCTTTTTGACAATCTTTCTCTGCAATGAAATAAAATAATTCTCTTATTATGTGGAGCAGAGGTAAAACTGATAGCATGTGCCAATGTCTATTTTTATCAGACATAATTCCTTCCCCAGAGGTGCTGATAGCACTGTCTTCCTTGGAAAACTAGAAGGTTCCGCTGTGCTCATGTGGCAACATGCCAAAACTAAATCAAGGAGCAGAAATTGCCTTTCCCCTCTGAGAACCTCTTCATTCAACATTTTTAATGACCAAGTCTCCTCCCAAACTCCTCCTCAAACACCTGAATGTACTGAGCTCCTTAGATTTTCCCCCATAAGTCTAATTCTCCATATTATTTGTGTGGTTCTGTTTCCAGATACTGTTTCCAGATACACAAATGAACCTCCGAAGTAGATGCAGTTTTGCTGTCATGATGCTGGTGTAGCTCTCTGCTGAGGTAGGATCGCTTCCCTACCTCTAACTTGATAGCTCCCTTTTCATACACTAAGATGACACACTTGCCCTTTTAGCTGCAGCTTTGCATTGAGAGCTCATGTTGAAGCTGTTATCTCCACTGACTTTTTCAGTCTCGCTCAGGGTCACTTTTTTCCAAGACAGAATCTTCCATTTTATAGCTGTAATCTGCCCTCCAGGTTCCCAGATGTATCACCTTGCATTTGACTGTATTAAATGCAGCCAAACTGAATCACAATTATTTAACCAGGAGATTCGGCTCACTCTGTAATAGTAATGAATCTTAGTGATGTCTGCTGAAGCTTTATCAGCAGCAATTGTATATCATCACACGGGTTATTGGTAACAATCTTTAAGTACTGCCAGACCATAGGGGAATACTTTCTAATTTTTTCCATGCATCTTTCTAAACCTATCCTGTTAATTGGTATTTCTCCCTTAAAAAATTGCTCTCATCACAAAGACAGTTTCAGGATACTGAAAAGATATACTACTATGTAATTCCTTTTAACAAAAGTTTTAACTCAAAATTTCACTTATGGTAGAAAAGTTCGAGAACCCTATGTTAACAAACAGTCTTCATGAGCCTGCCCCATAACCCTTCTACCTTCCCCTCCCATCTGCAAACATACCTCCCAGACAGGTTTGCTAATTCCTAAGCTGTGTCAAAAATACACTAATACATACCCAGGTATGAATTATGTCCTTGGCACTAATTATTTATTATTAAAATACTGAACAAAATGTTCCATTATTTTTCTGGGATTGTTCTTCAGCTAGCTTCTGTGAAATGCCACATATAATTTAAAGTCTGGTTTCCTAAGGGAATTTTATTTAGTCAGATCTGGACATCACTTATTCCTCTCTAGTAACAAATCAAGCTATTAGCCAATTTGAACTAAATTTCCTGGTGAGACTAATGTTCCAGAGATGATAATTATTAGCAAGTTTTGTAAACAAGTTCCAACAAAAAGAGTGGAAGAAAGAGGCTCAATGTAGCGCCCATTGCTCAACCAAGACTGCTGGATCCCAGAGACTTCATGTAAGAGAAGACCTTGGGAAAATTTGCTCCATAAGTTCGGTGTCATGGCACTGATGGAAGAATATCTCAGTGGGTAGGTTGTGTCTTCATTCCCACTGTTTTCTAATGTTAGACTAACTTTAACATAGCACTTCTCAGCTAGTTCCTTCAGTACACTTCAGTGTGTTGTGGCCACTCATTGCAAAAATGCCAATTTTTGGTAGGTACCATGTCCTGTCCTTATTCCTAGTCCAAAACCAGCATCCTGTTAGGAAGGTGACATCTTTTTGCTTTGCTACACACACAGGACAGACATAGCTGCAGACAGTTCCTGCCTTTTCCTACCTAGCTATTTATCACTTCTCTGTCTTGGCCTAGTAATGATCATATGTGTGACCTACAGTTTGTCTGTTCCTAATAAGCTTTTCTTAAAAGGCTTATATTAAATTCTTTAGACCACAGGTATTTCAGGAATTCTGTCGGCTTCACTAAGTAGTCAACTATATATTTTAGCTTACAGCTTTTATTTTACCTTATAGCTTTTATTTTACCTTATCTTATTTCCGTCTGCTGTGTACAAGCTTTATATCACTGATTATGCATCTACTTGCAGTATGTACAGCTGCAATACTGACATTAATGAGGGCTCCAAGATAGCATCTTTATTATAATAAACTGTTAATGTGGCTGTAAAATGCTGCAGCTTGTTGTTCTACTTCAGTATGATGCAGCTGGAAGCTATGTGAATTGTCATTCTGAATATATTAATATACAAGAAAGTGAGAAGTTATTAATACGAAGCAATGGATAGAGACTAAACCAGGCAAACAGTCCTAGAGCTGCAGGTGACCTGGGCAGTAGTTTGTGCAGAGTAAAGCTTATGAACACTTGATGAAACAAGTGTAAGAGTTTTTTATTGTGATTTACATGGAGATTGAGGATATGAATTTTGTCTGGAATGCACAGTTGTCTCCACCATGGCACCCTATTAATTAAATTCTGCTTTGTTATGACCTTTCTGAAGATCTGTGTCTTTTACAAAAGTCACTAAAACTGCACAGCAGTCTAAAGAATATCACAGGAAAATATTACCCCCATTTTGCAAAAAGAAGTTAAAGAAAAGTAGTAGTAGCCAAGCATCTTGACCTCCAGGCCCTTTTCATAATTGCCAGAAAACTTTTGTCTCTCCAAAATGTGCTCTTCTGAGTGTAGCATCCTGCTGCATACATGTCAGTGTCTGAAGGCCACATATTCAGTACTTATAATGTGTACTGCATTATTAAAATGCTGACCTGTGATCTTTGTTTGATATTAGTTAGAAAGCACAGAAATTGCAGGTGTATGTGTGATGTTTGTCATATGTTTGTTTTCTTTTCTGCAGCCTGGTAGTGGTGAGAGACTATCAATAGTGTAACTGAGCCACAAATTTGCAGTTCATGAATGACAGCAGTACATGTTCCACAGAAATGTCAATTTTTGAGACACCATCTTTCCATGTCAACCTAACAACCACTGTGCACCTGGTAACAGTTTGAAAGTAAAATTAGCATAAGAAATCAGAGCAAGAGAAACAGACAGGCCGATCTTTGCTGAAGATGATTCAACCCCTCCATAGATTGCATTTGCCCTGGCTAGCCTTGTAAGTGGTGACTAACTTGAGGTTACACAGAGATGTTAAAAAGATGAGATATACCACAAGAGGAAGCAGTGACAGGATGAAAGGTTTGCTGAGATCAAATGAGAGAAATGAGGACTCAGAGGGTCAGTCCTCCCTCTTATGCTGGCAAGGAATCTGCTGAACAACACAGGGAGGAAGGGCCTGATTCTTCACTCTCTTACACCACCTTTGCATGTGTGATACCCCCAGTGACTTCAGGGCATAAAGCTAGGAGGAAAGGAGCAGTGAGCCTTCTGAACAAACTGTGTAGGAGCACTTAACCCCTAGTGGGTGGGTCACAAACCTGTGATTACGTTAATGCTTCCCAAGGTCTAGGAACACTTTGGGAAGATTTTGAGAGTTCAGCATTTAACCATTTATTTAGCCACAAAGAAAAGAAAAAAAAGGTTCTATCTTTGCAAACAGTTCCCAATAAGATAGGAACGCTCATGAGTGAGTTTTTGTTCGTTGCAAGCCCCATGGAGTCCAAAATGTTTTTTACTATTTGGAGAAATCTAGGAAAAGCAGCAAAGTGGTAATGGACAAAAATATCCCAGGAAATATTTGGAAGCTGTGCAAAACTCCCACAGTGACAAGGAATTTAACCAATCCTGCAAAATGACCATATGCAAAGCTGCATAGTGATTATGTGCAACCAAGGTGGGAATAAATCCATATCCTCCTGTAAATTCTTCTTTCTACAGACCCTGGTCTAAAATGATTATGTACAACTAATGCCTGTCAGAAGTATTTCCATAGTTTGGACTGGAAAGATTTTGAGGTTAAATGCCATACTGAATTGAATGTGACTATTCTGCTCTGCACTCTATGTACATATTAGCCACAGAGCTGCCCCATTAGCAGAATTTCAACCATTACAGCAGTAAGGAAAGATGAATGTGTAAATATATGTAATTTTATCACCAAGTAACTTCTCTATTAGCTGGATTTTTTTTTTCCTGGCCCAATAATATCTGTATCCTGTTTGCCCACTAAATATGGAAAAGTAAATTCATTATTTGCTTACACTGTGAAGTACAATGTGGTACAGACACTTCAGAGGTGATGCTAATGAAAACCAGAAGCACAGGTCAGCATAGTGATGCAACTGGACTTATTAGCCTTCCCAAGAGCCTGAGTTCATTCACACAATGTAATGCTGCACTGAGAGTCATATTGTTTCCGGGCTATGACCCAGTGTGTCTGCATGCTGACAAGAAATGGCTGTTGATGGGACTCTGAGCAAACTGGAGGATGTCTGAGAAAGCATGGGTTTGCACTGTGCAGGCAGACCCTTTGTAACAGATTCTGTAGGGTCTTGCTCCCATCAGTCATGACAGTTGAAGACCCCAGTGGTCATGAAAAATCGTTATGTTCAGTGGGAAGGGAAGAGGAAGACTCTTACAAGAAAAAAAACATGATTTTTCAGCAAATCCCTTTTTTTGCAATTAATGATTTAAAAGATTTTGTTTCATGAAAGCATTTGGTGTATCAAGCCATGTCATTCACTACAACTTCAAACAGATCTCTTCTGCTAAAGAGTTTTTTGGGTTTGGGTTTTGGTTTGGTTTGTTTGGGTTGTTTGGGGTTTTTTTAATCAAAGTTATTTCAATTTGAAGTTAAATGCTTTTAAGAACAGATTTTGAGATTAAATATTTGATCCTGTTATCCACCATGCAGAAAGTGCATATAACACAATCTATAACACAGAATCATATACTGGAAAAGAAGAAATTGTTTTAATTTGTTTTCACTTGATTTTCAGTTGAAACCACACCCCTGTGGTCCAAAAACTCTATCTGAGAACACTTCCAAAGCTACACTTAATGTGTGTATGTGCATTAATGAATTTCTGTTCTCAGTGAAAGAGGACTGCACGTCTCAGCACTCTGAATAAGAACAGAGCATTCAATCCCTCTCCATAGCAAATTCAGCCTTCAACAAGTTAGTTCTTCCAGGGATGGCAGTGATGCAAAACTGCTTTGCAAATGTTTTTCTGGGTTTTGTTGCTAGGTGATGACTTGGAAAACTTTG
>NW_009933234.1:22951-53780 GCF_000696875.1 Nestor notabilis | reverse complement strand
TGCTGAGAGGTTTAAAAAAACAGGCCTCACATTAAAGAGTATAAAAAATAGGCCATCTTGCTCTGTAACTCCCATTTCCTAACTCCTGGAGTCTGCACCCTGTGTGCCTTCTACAGTCTCACATGCCCCTCTCTCCCCTCTGCCTTGGATCTGCTCGCCAAAGTTGGGGACCCAAAAAAACACTTCAATTACAGTGTAAGAAAGGAAGAGAACATTAATCTTTCTATTCCTGACCAAAATAAGCAATTCTGCAAGTGTACATTGATTTCTACTGGCCTTTCCTTTGTACTTAAATTTTACTGAGGTTTAATTTTTTAACCCAAACCTGGATTAATAGGTTAATTACTGACAAAACGGCTGCAATCACTTTCATGTAGTAAGAAACAAGAAAGCTTTGGAGATGACCCCACTGCAGTTTACTGAATCTTGTACCTGGGCTAGATGCAAAATCCCTTCACTGGTAGCATGTTGGTAATTGATGAAGAAAAGATCTAGAGGTGACACTGGGAAATCAGGTTGGGAGCTAAAAGAGCTTGGGCTATTTCTAAGCTAGGCCCATTATTGAGGAGAAATAATGTGTATTTATTCAACCCATTGTTGATCTTTCTGTCTGCTGGAGCTTTTTTGATATCTTCTTATCCAAGTTTCTAGACACATAAACTTGAATTAGCGTGTGGCTAAACACAGTACACTCAGAAACAAGTAACTACTGCTGCTCTTCTCAAAAGCTATTTCTAAAATCAGTGTTGAAAGTCTGGTACTATAAACTGACTATAGGAATAAACATTTTTTATCTACTGGGTCTGGACCAAAATATCAATAATGGCTAAAAATTACCATAGAAGCTAAAGTCAGAGGAGCAAACACCTATTTTCACCAGCCAGAAAATAAGGATCACTGACTTTTATAGCCTCAATTTGCAATGTGGCTCATTTGAAGCTTAATCCTGTTTCATCAGATTGGCCAAGTAAGAAGACCCCAGATCTTATCTTCAGCAAAGTTCCTGGCATTTGACAACATTTGGTCTCTTAAAATGATAGCATTTCTTAAGCGTAACTGGCACAGTATAACTCCATTGAAAGACATAAAGCCAAGACTTTCAGGCCCTAATCCTGTAAATCTTTGCATTTTCTTTGAAAATCTATTCACGTGAAAAGCTCCCTTGGCTTCAGAGACACCATTTGTATTCATGACTTCACGCACATGAGTTTTTGTATGATCAAGATCCAAAACCAGGAGAACCAACAAGCCTCAGTGTCTGACTCGAGTTTCCACCACCCGTTCCTAGGAAGGTTTTGGCAGTTATGGGTTTAGCTCTGCCACAGAACTTGTTTTCTCTCCCCGTACATTCTCCACAGCAGACACACAAGTGCTAGCACTCACTTTAACGCTTCATTAGTTATGGTGGAATGGCAGAAGTTATATTCTCTCATGTCAGTAAGCAGTAAATTGGATGAGTTGTAGGAAAGAGGTGCCGGGCTGTTGATCTCACACAAACTTAAGTAAGCGAGAATGTATTCAGTGACAGGTGAATTAACTCCCCTCCACCTATTATACAAGGTAGATGGCAACTCTGCTCTCAAAGATTGACATGAATTTATTATCTAATTATATATTCATCACCATGAGAAAAATTATTCATTACAGCATTGCTGTTCTGTGCAGAAAACTCGAAGACAGGGGAGGGAGCTGGGTACCATCTAGAGAGGGGGCATTTTGTGGTTGGTGGTGCTAATACCTACTCACTGATGGTCTTTATGTGTGTTTTATAGATCTCTTCAGCTAAGGCTAAAGTTCTTCAAAGGTATTATTTCAAAAATAACTGTTTATTGTTGGAACAGCTTAGAGTGGGTTTACTCCACCTTGTAAGTCTTCCAGTCCTTGGCTCTGCTGATGTCAAGGCTCCTTCTCACCACCATTTGAACTTTTGCTTTCCTCTTGCCACCTGCCAGCAAACAAAATTTGGTTTTGTGATAGCACTGAATTATCCTTGGAAGCCCATTTCAATCTACTTGATACATACTAATGTGTTTTGAATGTGTTGTTTGGGGATTTTTTTAGTATGTATATTTAATGGTCTTGAATCATTTCGAAAAGGTTAATCTTTGGGGTGCAAAAATTATTCAGTAGCTTTAAAGAAAGGCAAAACCAACAAAGAGCTTCTTACTCAAAATCATTCCATCTCCAGTATAAGAGTTGGAGGATTCAGACACTATGGAAGATGACTACCAAGAATGCAGGAAGTGAATCTGAATCAAGTGAGAGGGAAAGGGAAT
Source organism: Nestor notabilis (assembly GCF_000696875.1). Taxonomy (NCBI): domain Eukaryota; kingdom Metazoa; phylum Chordata; class Aves; order Psittaciformes; family Psittacidae; genus Nestor; species Nestor notabilis. The sequence continues at coordinate 51,504 of NW_009933234.1, read as the reverse complement.
TCTAGTCTGCTTTCAGATATTTAAAAACAATAGTGAAAAATATAAATTAATTTAGTTAAATGAAAGCAATTTGCAATAGCGCAGTACGTAGTGAGAGTAGTTCACTTACACACCAGCACTATGAAAGATGCTATGTAAATAACTGTTAGAGGTGGGCCAGGGACGACTGTCACTGGTGTCTATCAGCATCCCTCTCCCAGTCTGGTGGAAGGTTTCTGCCAGGGTGAGGTGGCACAGTAGGAGTTTCAGTGTTTAGCACCATGGTCTTTGCTCACCTGTTTTCCTGTAGGACCAAAGACTTACAAAGGTGTGCTGTCCGTATCCACCTGTGTCCCCCCTGATAATGACTTTGGAACTCATTTGCTGATTTCATTTAAACTTGGCATGAACATGAAGGAACCTACAGGTTTCAAAAGGGTCCCAATTAATCTTGAGGCAGGAGCCCAAACTGTATATAATCAACATAGAAGAGGGCAAAATATATATAAATGACAAATTATGTCAAATACTTCTACAGGAACTTCATCCTCAGACACCAAAGGCAGTGATGAGAGGTAAATGCATAGGAAACCAGGCTTCATTAGCTTCATTAGCTTGCAGAACTGCTTGTTCTGTTTTGGGTGGTTAAACAACTATAGGAGAATGTTTGGATGCTGAGAAGGCAGTAGGACCTGGGAAATGTGTGGGGACAGTGGATACTAGCTCCAGCAGAGCTGTTACTAGACCAGACACATTCAGAAGCATATGCAATGGGGTGTCCCAACCCAACTGACCTAATTGCCCTCAAATGGAGACAGTTATGGAGGAATGTGCAATTGTCAAATTTCTTGGAAATTTGGATCCTTGGAGCAAAACAAAAGTCTGGAAAGCTGAGATAGCCCATGAGCTAGTGATTGGTTTGGATTTCATTATGACTAAATGCCAGGAACAGTCTGTGGAAATTCCCTTTAAAGATGTGTCTTGGATCAAACAAATGATTTGCAGGCAATTAGTTTGCAATTAGATTTTTCTAGGGAAAAAAAAACCAAAAAAACCAAAAACCAAAAAAACCAAACAACCTGAAACTTGGTTAAACATTGAGTATTTTGCCTGGGATTTTAGCTGTGTGAGCTCATGTTGGTGGAACAGAAACAAGACCTGTCTATTTTCCAAATCCACATTTCTGACAAGTGGCCAGTAGCAGAGAGGAGCCTCACAGCTGCATGAGCGAACCAGAGAATCAAGGAAACACCAGTACAGGTGGAGGAGACAGTCATTTGCTAGGGTTTCCATCAGAAGTATCTGCTGCAGAGCTGTACCCATAGCTGGGGAGTGGCAAAATCATCTAGGGAAGCCTGCAGCTTGGCCATTGCAGTGATTTACCCATGCTCTGCATCAGCCAGATCTAGGCAAGAAGCTTCATTAGTGTGGTAGAAAGTAGCAAGCCATGGTAGACAACAGTGTGAATAGTTCAAGCCGTGATAGTTTGGGTCAGCAGCTACTGGCTCCCACTCTAGGCAGCCTGGAGCAGGAAATCAGCCCTATAGTAAAATGCCTCTCAGTGCTACTGGAGAAGGCAATAACACAAATATTATACAATGTCTTGAAAGGCTGATGCCTGACTGCGCAAAAGCCTCCATTTCCTTTACAGGAATTAGATCATTGCTGAGGAGGTGCTACTGGAAGTGGTCCCTGAGTGGTGTCACTCTCACTCACAGGGACTGTTGTCACTGATACTCATATTTGCGGCCAGGATGCACTCTGGACCTATTTTCTTTTAGTAAATAGTTTCCTCATTCAAAAAATGAGGTTTCCATCACACTGAAGGTGATGGCAGGTGGAAATCAAATTTTTGAAGTAATTTTTTCAAATAGCTGCAGCAGAAAAAGGAATTGGAGTGAAATCGCTGGTGCTTTTGGTGCAGGCTCCATCACTGAGCTGGTAATTGAAGGAAGAGATCATTGACAAGATATTTCAAGGCTTATCTTTCATCTTTTGTTTTTGTTACAACTACTCAAATAGAATTTTATTTTTATTTCAGTTCAGGGCAGAAGAAGCCAAATCGATCATATCCCTCTACATAAAGCACAACTGTCTTTTTCCTTTTTTTTTTTTCTTTTTTCCCATTTTGTCGAGAAAGGAGGAATACACTGGTTCTTTTCTGTCCTTTTCTAAGCAGGTTTTAGTTCAGCAGCCAAAATGGTTAACGCTTGCCCAGCCCTAACCAGTAGAAAACATTTCTCCTTCCTCTGGCTCTCCAGACTTGCATCTGCAGAGAGAGAAGAGAGGGAGCTTGCCGCAGGGCTGGAGCAAGAGTGGTGCTCCCCTCCCATGGGGTTAGGCAGGCCTGAGCATGTGCATGCCAGTGGTGTGGTCCTGCACAGACTGGTTTGTTGGGAGACTAATTGCAAACCTGCCCTAACTGAGTGAGCAAAGAAATAGTTGCTCACGGAAATGTATTTGTCCAAAGGAGATGAGGGTTTCCTATTGCCCTGAGCTTTTAGGTGCGCAAGTATGCCTGGTTTTGCAGCTGAAGCCCTGGGTGTGCTGCCACTGAAATGGCCTCCAGACCTGTTTAGGGATTCCCAAAAGGGTATCTTCATAGCATGTGGTTGTAAATGGTACGGTTAAGTGGGAAAAAATGTAAGTTTAAAGGTGGTCTGTGTTTAGGTGATGGGGATAAAATCAAAGGATGCTGAGAGCAGCTGTCAAAAGGTAGAAAAAGGAAAATTATTTGTTGCTGTGGACATAGTGAAAGGGGTCCCTGTATGTGACTGTGAGGAGACAGGAAAGGGTAAAAAAATCTGGAGAGATTTACATGGCACTAAAATGGTTTTGCTTTTTCACGTGACTGGCTAGGATGTGCTGTAGATTATGGGCACCACCTTAGGCTCCACAGAGGTGTTGAGTAAAGCTGGGGTGGAAGTGTGGTGAGGGGTTGTTCTGCCCACAGCTCTAAGTTCATTTTCTCATGGTACTGTGAGCCCAAACAGTTCCCACCAACCAGTTCATCCTGGCTGTTCCCTCCTGTCCCCTTCCTGACTGGCCACATGGTCCATAGGGTGAGCTGGCTGAGGCATCTGAGCTTCCTGGAAGATAACCTGGCACAAATGTGATTAATTTTTTTTCAACTCCATGATCCACTTCACAGTGTTGTGGCAACACACACAAGGCAGGGTAGAGGCCAGAATGAGCACCAGGGCATGGGAATATTTAGTTTGATATTGCCATTAAGGGTATAAGCCTGCCATTAAATGCAGCCTGCCCTGTCACTGAAATTTAGAGAAAGTGAACACTGCTTTTCTTACACGGTGACTGTGTGAAACAGGGTAAACTTCTTTCAGAAATTGATTTATAAAACAAGCATGGCTTCCAATTCAAGCACACCAGCACTGAAAATGTAGTATCTGCAAGGCCCACGGAAAAGTGGGTGTCTTTTGGCGGCAGTTGGGATGCTGTAGGCAGCACTGAAGCAAAAGTTTTCAAATAGTCTTCAAAAAATAAGTCATTTGTCTGTTTTTCTCTCTTGTTCTGACTCATTAGGGATCACATTTTCTACCTAAACAAGAACCCTTTTTAAAATGTAATCAAAATGACATCAAAAGTTAGGGCTTTAAGCAAAATAGAAATGTATTGAGACTGACAGTAGTAAGCAAAATAGAAATGTATTGAGGCTGACACTAGAAGTGTGGGAGTTGATAACTCCAAGACATTTACTTGTAACTACTGTCAGGATTTTGAAATTCAGCTGAGTCGAGAGGTTTCATGAGGCAGTTAGTTTAGAAACATTTGAAGTTAGGTAGTTGTTCCTCAGCCTTAATTGCAAGCAGAAAGAAAAGCATGTTTAAAACAACAATCTCCTCTTTTCTCTGGGTCCCAGTGAGCAAAAGGGAGGCTTTAAAGAAGACTTTGTTGCAGAATTTCCACTCCCAGCACTGAAGGATTATAGCCCCACTTTTTTTTTTTTTCCCTTTCCACTGTGAGAAAAAGGCAAGTTCACTGTAAGTTGAAAAGCAAACAACCAGGCTAGGAATTTCAATGTGCAAAGCAGATGGGTGCATATGGTCCTGTTTGGGATACTTGGGTAGGTCTCCTTAACCACAGCTTGTTTTGCACTGTGTATCACTCCACACAGGCCATTATTGCCATGCACCTGTCTGTAATTTTGGGGGTTCATCTACCTCCAACAAACTATATTTAAAAACCTCAGTGCTGATTAGAGGGGAAAAAAAAAGTTCAGGGGAAGGGATTTCCTAGTTCACAAAGAAGAATGTGCAGTGGAGCACTCACTAAGTAAACAGAAAACATGGGCAGCTGAGAGAAATCAATTTAGCTGAACAAACAATGTTCCATGTAATGAACTACTAATTATCCTTTTATGCCATGTCAGTCTGAGTGATTACAGAGCTGTGCAGTTTAATTTGACGTTTGAGCATTGCCTTGCTCCATTAGCCTCATATAAAGCTACGACATGTTGAGAGGAATTAAAAAAAGAAAAAAAAAGTGGTGGTGGGCTGGGGGGAAGGGAGCTGTGTTTATCCAGAACCAAGTAAGCACCTGTAGTGGTCATGGGGAAAAGAGCTTCTTCAGTTTGGATTCTTTTAGCTTTTTAAATTCTTGATAGTGGTGAAAGAGGCAGCACTTGGGAGACACGAAGGAGTGTGTCTGCTGCTCACAGAAAACTCCCTCAGTGTGTCGATGATGTCCCAGATCCTTAGACCCTGCATTAAATGTCATGAAGGGCTAGAATAAATAAATTGCGTAGATCAGACACACATACAGATCAAGGAGAAAGCAAATGGTAAACAGTACAGTGCGGGAGCAAACATCTTTTCCTGGATACTTCCTTTTACTGGCGATTTGCTCACAGTAGGTAAATCAAATCCCTAGGTGCCTGCAAAATCTCATGGTTAATCTAGGACTGAAGGACATGTATTATAAATACTGCTTTATTATCATACTGTTTGTCCAACTACCTGTACTGATAACAGGATTAGAGGGAATTAACATATGGAGAAAGCTAAAGACAGTTTGTTGGGATATACATTACAGCTATTAACTCTTGGAGTACCAGTGAAGTACTTGTAGTCTGATATAGAGCTACATATTTTGGACTAGATTTTTGTTTCACGAAAGGTAAGTCAAGCCCAACATCACCAAAGTTCTAAGGGAAATTTCCATGGGAAAGTTGCAGATGCAGGGAACACTGTGCCCTGTGTTTAGGTAATACACCAACATGTGAAACAGTGTCACAAGGGATTAATATGACCCCAGTGTCCAATTATATTTACAAGGTTTCAGTAATTTAAGCACAAATTGAAAAGCAAATATTTAAAAACCATTTGGTGTAATACTTGACATTTCTGACATGCACAGCACTGAAATATGTGCCATGACACCCTTCAGGTTCCCTCTTCTTACTCTGTGAACATTGATGAGAACTCCCAAGTTGGGATAATATTTGCAGAAATACCTTTTCAAAGTATCTGTTTAAATTATGTTTTAAATTTCAAGGAAAATGGGTAGCAATTTGAATGGAAAAAGAAAGAAGAAAGGAAAGTAAAAAGCCTCCCTAAAATTGGGAAACTCAAAGACTGATTCAACTATCTTAGCTCAGACATAACTCATATGAGGCCAGATCTTTGGCAGGGGTAAGATGATTTCAATGAAGATTCCCTCTTATGTCAGCTAAGGATGGCACCTGAACATGTGCACAGAAGATGCAGTGGCCCTTCTCTCACACTTGCTGTTGACACATAGCCTGCTTCTCATTTTGGCTATCCCCTAGGCTGTCCTCAGCATCTCCATCCTGTCTGCCTTTAACTACTTTTTTTTTTTTTCTTTTAGTTCTGTTGAGAAATATCCCTTTGAAAATCATAAAGCCTCTGGGCTTTTTACCTACCACAGAAGTACCACAGAAGTGGAAATTTTTCTGACAGTGCCTTGCTGAAAGGCTGCAGTCCCAACACCATTCAGCATGGGTGCCTGAGTGTTTGGACACCTGCCTGCTGTATATGTCATGGGCCTGGGCCTTCTTGTTTGGCGTTTTTACATAGGACTCAGCCACCTACCAGGTGATACTGGTTTCTTGTTTGTTTTTCCTTAGTTTTGGTGGTTATCCCATTGGGCTGGTTTGAAGCTGAGTTGAATTTCAGCTTTGCTGCAAGGCATGACTGAGCTGCAGGCTCTTACCCAGAGCTGAACTGGCCCCTCTGTTCTGTCCTAATGTGTGGTAGACACATTGGGGCCTTTCTCTGCTGTGCATTTATAACTCCCATTGATGCTAATGGCTGTGACATGCGTCTATCCAGTGGAGAATAGACTGCATTGACAACAGCAGTTCCTCAGCCTTGAGTGATGCTTGTCACTTGATTAAGCCAAACTAATGAGGCGCAACCAGGGCCAATGGGAATGTGTGGGACTCCAGGGTCCAGTCGCAAAAGCTGGTGGAAAACTGCAGCTTTTACTGAGGACTGGGTTTTGTTTCACCAGGCAAAGACACAGGATGCCATGGGGTGGGGTGCACAGTAATGGGTGCTGTCATAGAAATGAACAGTGCCCAGAGGGTTCACCATTGCCAATGACAGCACCACAAACTGCACTTTTCTAGTGGTAATTGTATGTGAGAGTGTCTTGTGACTCAGCAGCATTGAAAACTGGGTTTGGTCTTGGCTTTTTGCTCACTGTCTTTCTGCAATGGATCCTGAAGTTGGCCCTATGGTTCTTTCTCTGGGGCATATGTATGGGTGCATTTTTGGGTCGTTAGCAAACAGCCCACAGGTGGCTAAGGCAGGCAGCATCCTTTTCACCAACATTAAACAGCACCACTTTGGGAAATGGGAAAGAGCTGAGACTCTGCAGTGAGTGTTTCTTGCAGGCTGTCCATTCTGCAAGAAGAGGAATCACCAGAGGCACAGCTTCTCTGCTGTGTGCTCGCCCTCCAGTGCATTGCTGGCCACTGCCTCCAAATGCAGAGTGCTCGGAAAAAGCTGAAGGAGCATGCAGGGCTGGAGTTTCTTTTTCTTTGCTTGGATCATCCAAACTGGGCCAGATGCAAGAACACAAACTTAAGGTACGTGCTTGGGAGCCTAAGTCTGAGCCTGACTGTGTGTGTAGAGAAACATGTTGGGAGGAAAATCAGCATTTAGGAAGAGGTTGACACCTAACAATCTGGGAGCATGGACATGGCCTCTATGAACAGATGTGTAGCCCATACAGATACAAGATGCTGCTTGCTGAACTGAGGCCAGCAACCCTGACCTTCCTGCAAAACACAGCATCATCCAGAACCACTGTGTTAATGCAAGGACACAACCTAGTAGTCCAGGACCAGCCTACAAAGGCAGATAGGTCAGATGTAGATCTTGAGAGAAAACAGCATTTTAAAATAAATAAATGAAAAATTGAATAAATAAATAAATAAAAGTTCTGGTTTAAGACCTGCTGTTTTGGAGAGCCTGGTTGAGAAGTTGCCTGTACTTACCCCTGTACTTTACCTGCTGGTACATTCCAGGTCAGAGGGCGATTATATTTTTGTCATATTGCAACACTTGCCTTTATGTAAGTGCTGCTAAGAATAAAATTAGCAGTGGGAGAAAAACATCAGTTTGATGTCTAAATTTGGAACACTTGATGAATAAATCTATTAGCTTCATTGCGGGGAGAGAAAAGAATAGCAACCCTTCCTTTAAAGAAAAGATAAAATAAATATAAAGTAAGAGCTGATCGCCACTCTGATTTCCTGAGGTAGGTTTTTTATGTTCTCTTGTTCCCTTCAGTGGATAAATTTTAATTGACTCTGATCTACGGGACTCTGGCTTGAGAAGGGCCAGTTGCATCGGAGAGGCTTTGTCATGATTAGTAAGTGCTTTCAGCATTTGCGAAGGGAGAGAGCAAAGGGGGAAGGAGGGTTTGTCCACTTGAATAGATGTCCTCCCAGAAAGCAGGCTCCTGGCAAGTGGTTGGCACCACCACTGTCCTCACTGATGTAGTCACAGTGGGCAGCCCCCTGTCCCAAGACACTAATTAGTCAGCAGTGAGGCTGTGATGGGAAGAGCACAGGGTTCTGCAAAGTTTGGCAGGGAGACTCCAAGCTTAGAACTGCCCCAAGCACCCCCAAGTCTCCTGTCCTGCATCCTAGCCTGTGTGTGACTGTGTGCTCCAATCAAACCCCATAGTGGTCAGAATACACAGAAGAATCTTCCAGCTTTGTCCAGAGCTGTAGAAGACATTGCCATCTACACCTTGCAAGACAGGTGTCTCCTACCTGCCCCAAAGTTTAGCACAAGGTAGTAAAGTCCCTGTCACAGACCATCACATTTTATGGCAAGCACCATCTTCCTTTGCCCAGCATCTCCGGCAGTTGCACCCACCACTTTTCTTAGCATATCTAGAACAGGCCATTTTTACCTTTATTGGTAAATTATACTTTTAGTGGTAAATTGGAGATTATTTATTACTCACTTGAGCTTGAAAGCAAGAGGTTAGAAATGAAAAAAATTATTAGTCAGATACTAGAATATAATAGTCCTGGTGTATCTTAAGGTGTGGATAATTTCCTAATCATCTCATCTGTTTTTCTCTTGAGGTCCCTTTTTTTTGTTCCAGTGGTTAGAGCTGCAAGTTTAGCATTCAAGTTCTGCTGAATGCTGCCTTCAACTATTCCTTCTTTCCTCTCATCCTAATTCTCTTCTCCACATCTTTTTGGAGTAAGAAGCTGGCATACAAATGTGAATGTCCTGTTTAGTTCAAGTGGCAGCCTAGGGTGCTTAATGGCCATTTCCCTCTCCTGTTTAATACTAAATTGGCTTGGCATGGAGGAAAGGTAGTACATAAACTAAGCAAATATTGTTTATGTTCTTCCTGTAGCTGCTTTTTGGACACCTATGGGTCATTAATTACTTTGTTCCCAGCCAACCTGCCAGCTAGGCTCTCCTGCCCAGTTTGAGCTGTTGCCTTCATGTGGGCTGCTGACCCATTCCCACTGAGCTATGCGACAGGGCGTGTTCAGGAGGAAACAGGACTCTTCAGATGTTACTAGCTTCATGCTGAGACAATAAGTGATATAATTGATATAGTCATAATGCAGATAACCGTAAGTTCTGTCTCTTTTCCCACCCTACCTTTCACATATTGGCAGTGTTAAATGAAAGAGTAGTATTATTTTGATGGGGGCATCAGGCCATGCTAGCCACTGCTGAAGAGAGGCTAAGAGCTATGCTACGACTGTAGATCCATCATGCAAAAGCCCAAAGGTATTACTGCAACCTTCAAGAAACAGCCTCTGCTGGTGGAAAGAAAATCAGCGTCATCTCATGATACTGCTGTTCCTGTAGGTTGTGAATTTAAAAGAAGGCAGGCTGAGGAATGAAGCATGGAAATCCCTGCTGATTAGGAGCAAGACTACTTTTCTCCTTTAGGAACATTTGCTCAGCTTTTTATTTCCAGTGTTACCAGTTGCCATATCAACCTGAGAAATTTGCCTGTCAATTGACAGCATATTTTTCAACAGAAGATTTAAAAATTTAGTTGCATCAGTTCCAGCATCTGATTGCTGGGATTTCACTTTATCTTATTCTATTCCCAGTATTTGCTCTCCAAGCATATTAGCAGATGACCAAGGATCCACACCCTCCCTTTGACCAGGCATATCTCAGGTCCAGCAGTCTATGTGTAGAGTTAGGCTCCAGGTCAAAATGCAGCAGATACGAGTAGCAGGGATAAAACCTGTGAGATACATCATTCCCTGGTGGCAGGCTGGGAAAGGCCACAGGCATCAACAGAAACACTGTCTTTAGCTAAGTGGTAATTTAAACTTTTCTGTTGCTCTGAAGAGCAGGCACAGAAGGCACAGTTGAGGGCAGGGAAGTTAGCGAGGTTGCTCCTGGCTTTGCCATTGGACAGTGTGTTGGGTTTTTTGGAGCCTTCATCTGCCTGTGTCTCCCTCTCAGCACCATCAGCATGGGGAGGAGCAGGGTGGGGAGGGAGCCTGCACCCATTCCTCATGGTAGTCTAAGACCTCTATGTTGCCTCCCTCCCTCCCTCCCTCCATCAGTCCATCCATCCACATTCTTTCTCCAGCCCATCCCTGGCCATTTATAGGTCACTAGTGTAAATGGGGACTGAATCTGCCTCAGTGCAGAAAAATCTGCAGGGACTTTTCTGCAGTAAATGTATTGTTTGGTTTGTTATAGGTTTGTGGTGGCTTTTTTTCTTTAAAAGGAATAAGAATGGAAAACAAGAAAGTCAAAAAGCCCTACATCTTTGCCTTTTTCAAGTGGAGACACCGCCACAGCAGGACATAATGGCTCGTTGTGGTGGTTGAGGTTTGCTTGAGAGCCTGGAGATTTATGTAATGAGAAACACAATTCCTGCAAAGAACATTGTTAAATCTTTTCAAAATTTCAGTTATAAACCATTTTATTGCTAATAATATGGCTAGATTCTCCTTTTGAAGAATCTGAGAATGTTTGACAAGAGGGAAAAATGGAGAGGACTTGAGGCTCCATAATCTGTATTTTCCATTTACCTTGCTTGAAGCTTGAACAACACATGTGCCGCAAATGATTTGTTTATTCCTAAGTGCCCCCAAGGAGCCCAGTCTCCATTCTCAGGCATATAATGGCTATTCAAATGAAAGCTTTAATAGATTGTTGCAGATCTGATATCAATGCAGCAAGAGAAAGAGATATGCAAATATGCAAAATTAAACAAACTAGCCCCTTCCCTTTGCCTTTGGAGGTGCAGCTTCAAATCTGGATAGTGTCACCAATGCAAGAGTTTTTTTAGACTCAGCTCTCTGGAGAACCAGTTCCTTTTTCTCTCTTCCCACACACCTCCCCTTTGCCTTCACAAAGCTTTCATGTTGTTTGAAATATTTTCTATCTATCTGTAACACTCATGAGTAAGGAGAGCCCCCCCCAAAGCTGAAATACATGGTGTGTTCTGATTTGAGACTGAGGATCAGGAACATTGCTGGGAGAAGCTCCTGCTGTGCTGGTTGGCTCCACATCTTCTTAAACCAAGTACCTCAACCTCGATATATTCTCCTGAGCATTTCCCCATGCTGTAAAAACAATTTTAGAAAAGTGACAAAGTCAAATGCTTGCAGAGAGTAGAGCTGTAGTTCAGTTTGGGGTTACAGTCTAAATAAAACTTTATTCTGTCCACACTGCAATACAAATTAAGAGCCTTGCTGGTTCTTAACATAGCCCCTGTTCCTCTTTCTCTCCCTGTAATGTGCGTGGGAGCCAGGCCCAAAAATCACTTCAAAAATGTAAAAATAAAGTCATCCACCTAACCACTGACACTATGCCAGCAGCTACCGTACGCATTGAACAGCAGGGAAAAATACTAATTTTACATCAAAAACGCCATAAAAGTTTTAAGGGTCTTCTAAGCTCTTGTAAAACTGCTATTATCTTGTACAACACCCAAGGATTTTCACACAATTATCAGTTATGTTGTGTGGATTTCAAAACAGGCAGTGACTGAAGCATGGGCCACGTTGCAGATCACACAAGCAGTGGCAGTAGCATGGCTGTGCCTGGCGATGGGAGTTCCACATGCACCTCGGCTCTGCTGCAGGCTCACAGCTCAGGGCTAGAAATCCCTAGAGCACCCCTGTACCTCTGACACCCACTCACCTTCTGTGCTCTGATCACAAAAGCTTTGAAGCAAGGCTTGTCTCTTGCTATGCCATTAACCGCTGATGAACCAAATGTTGCCAACAGTGACCAGTGGGACTCAATCTAATGTACCTCCATATATCTGCAAACATCTAGAAAAACCCTGAGCTACAGTATGAGCAATTAGAAATGAAGAGAGAGGCCAATACTCAGAAGGAAGCATGAGGAGGTCCTTGCTTTGGTTGTGGTATGTGGCCAGTCTTCTGGATGTAATAGGGACCAGAGTATGCTGGAAGTAGTGTGGGAAAGTGGGTTTGCATTTCATAGGCTTGGTGCTCTACCTCTTTAAAGTTAGCCAAGGCTAACCTTTTTGGGGTTTTGCGGGGAGTATCTGATGAAGACAGATGAGGAAAAGGGTTTCAGAAAATAATCTAATTTAGCTGGTAGTTTATTTCATAGCTAAGAAGGAAAATGCCCAATAGCCCAGACAATAGGGAAAAGAAGATCTTCCCATACAAGCATGAACAGTGTCACCCAGAAATGTTTCTCAAAACCATATTTTGTGAGAGTGCTTGCAGCCATAGCCAAATTCCATATTTGAATGTGGGTAGACAGTTGGATTCTACTTGGAATTAAAGGCAATCTCTGAAAACCATGGCCATGTTTAAACACGAACCAGGCCATAAGCTTCTTATGGGCTGTGGTTACAAAAAAAATGGCTGACTCACAGTGGGAGAGGTTTGGGTTGGAAAGTTTCCGTGCAATCGTCCCTGCTTTCCAGAGGTGTCCAGCCTGTTCCTAGAGATCCTAGACACCCAGTGCTCCCATATACTTCCCTCGAAACTTGCAGGTAGTAGTATTTCTGAAAGACTAGCCTAAGGACTTCAGAAGAGAGATGTTTCTTTCAGCCTATCAGTAGCCACAAATGAGAAGAAAGAAAATGGACTTCTCCAAATTTTTCCAAAATGCATGCCCAATTCAAACTAATTTGTCCGGTTTCCTTGCAAGTGTGAGTCCCAGACCACAGCTAAGACTAGCACAGACTTCCCTAATAGAATTACCAACTGCATCATTTCTGCATTGAGCTAAGCAGTGTGCAGGAGCAGATTTGTATAGGAATTTTGCAACTGAGCATTTTTCTAATTCAAAAATGTTCATCAAAAACTGATACATCTTGGGGAAAGCTCCTGATTTTGGCATATCTCATTTTTGATTTAAATATTTTTACTTGGTCAGCATTTCATAATGAAAGATATTCTTTTTCAGATAGAAGCACATGATTCTACAGAAAAAATATATTAAGGAAAAAATAACATTTAAGTGTGAAATAATGCCCAAAGGTTTCATTAAGATCCAAACAGTATCTAACCAGGTTTTGTTTCTTTCAGATTACCAGGTTTCAGAAATAGAGATTACAATTTCTAGTCCTATTTAGGGAGAAAATGTGAGATTCTGAAATTTTTACAAGATTGGAAAGCAGTTTTCCACCAAGCTTTCCTCAGATGAGATTGCAGAAATTCTTCTGTTTTCTCCTACCTCCGTGGCTCTGTTACCAGGCAATTCTGTTCACTCTGTTCTCCAAGCCAAAATTTGAGCCAGGCTGAGATTTGTGCTGATAGTGAGTGCCTGCTTTTATTTTTTTTTCCCTTTCTTTAAATAAAACAATTTCCTAAGGCATTGAAGTGGGGCTGATAAAAAGCTTTTAAAATGTATTTTAGTAAATAGTTTGACACCAGACCATAAAGTCTCGTAAATGTAGGTTTGCCCTTAATTGTACCTCAGTGACAGCCCATTTTCCTTATCCTCTGCAACCAGTCTCCTTTTTCTTTAAGAGCAAAACATATTGTATGCTACTTTTGAAAGATTTGTGGGGTTTCACACAGATTGAACAAGATCTGTAGGTAAACAGTGTCACCTAGTGGATAAACGGCATGAGCGTTCCCAAGCTGTGGAGGAAGTTTGGCAGCGCGGTTTTTCCATTTTGTGCGAGAAAAATATTATCTCAAATGGGAAAAAGCCTTATCCTGAAAACTGGGATTATTTCCAAATCGCTGCGAAACCAAGGATGCATATTGCGGTGGCCAGCACTGAGCTGGAATATATAACTCGTGCACAGGCACAGATCCAGTCACATCAGCAGATGCAAAAGGGAACATTCTCCAGCTCAGTGCCTGAACAGCAAAAGGTTAAAGCAACACAATGTGAAATACTTCTTATTTCCTGGGTGTGTAAAGGTGTACTAGGCTCCACATTGTCTCCTGCACCATCAGCTGCCCCTTTCCAGGCACAGAAAGAAAGAAAATGTCGGTAGGTGCCTTTGCCGTGTGATCAGCTGAGGCTCCTGAGCAGTAAAAGTAAAAAAAAAAAATTCACAAAGTACTTGGGGTGAGAGATTTGGCAGAGAGCATCTGAAAGACAGAGTATAACATCCATGGAAAAATATCTCATCCTGACAGGGTGGGATGATGCCTTTGGGGATGTGGTGGTAGGTACTTATGAGAAAAGCTGCCTAGAGAGAGTAGAGGCTTGAAGAAACTTCTGAGTTGGAAGTAACAGGTTGGAAATTCAGGGCATGATAGCCACAATGGCTAAAATGCTTCAGAAGGAAGAATATGTTCCTGAAAACTAAACTGAGACTGGATGTCCTGAAGACCACTTACAGTACTTAGGTTTCTGCTTTCTAACTAACTTGCTGTCAGCATCTGTTGGAGTCAACCTGAATTTGAACCAAAGCACTGGAGGAAGAAATCAGTATAAACAGAATAGAGCTAAGAATTATGTGGCAAACAGTTTTTCAGGTTCCTAGGGAAAAAAGAAGGTTGGGGGGTGAAGGACAATTCAAGCAACAAAGGTGGGAATTCAGGTAACTCGGTTCTAAACAAAACAAATAGGGGCTTTCAGCTGACTTTGTGTTGGGTGGGTGGGAAAGTGGAGGTTTTGTGATCCCCTCTCACTATCCCCACTTTGTCCTCCACCTGTAAGGCCATCACTGCAGTTTGCGAGCAGATCCTGGGAGCAGGGTTGGACATCTCAGTTCTATAGTTACAGGTGCATTTGTGTTTTCTGAAAATCCTAATTTCTTTCCTCACACCTTAATGTAGCTGCTTCCCTTACAGTTCCTCTTGAGGGGCAGCAAGAGTACAGCACTGATGAGCAGAGAAGGCAGTGAGGACCCTGCCAGTGACAGAAGGGAACTCATTTTGGCTCATACATTTGGTCAGGATGATTCTCTGTTGTTATCACCCACTGAAGGCAAATATGGTCCCTTGGCTGCTGCTGGGTGATGGGGTAATAAGATAATTCATCTGGGAAAGGCTTTGGGGAGGTTTCCAGTCCAACTTCCTGCTCAAAGCAGGGTCCTCTGAGACGAGGGCAGGATGTTCAGCTCAAGCCTCAGAGAATGGAGAAAGATGGCACAACCTCTTAGGGTAACCTGTTCTAAACCTTAACTATCCTCGTGGTGGTACAGCTTTTCCTTTTATCTAGTCAGAACACCCTTCTACCAGTTTATATCTGCTGTCTCTTATTGATGTCAACCATGTGTCTACCGTGCACTCCTGGGCTAGTTTCTCTTGCTGAAATCTGTGGGTTTGCTGTCATGGTCAACTACTCTACCTATAATTAAACCAATCCCTGCCAAGAGCTCTGTCATTGGCTACATGACCCTGACACAGGCAAAACCATGATTTCACTGATTTCGTTCATGACTTGTGTGGGAGTGGCTGACAGCAGAATGGAGATGCTGTATGTTCCCTATGGAAAATTCTTCCCAGCACACTGGAAGCTAATTGGAAAATGCATTTGTACAGTGGTAGAGCCTTGAGGCTTCAGTCATGCTCCTGGTGTGTTCTGCAAAACCAAACCCTGATATGCTTCGTCTCCAGGGGTTTGATAAGAGATAACACAGGCCACAGAAAGGGGCAGGAGCACAACTGAGATCTTAAAGGCACATTGAAAAAAAAACATGAAGGAGAGAAAAAACGTAGTTCCAAAGGTAGCTCTTTCCTGTCCAAGTGGCAGGAGGCAGGAAAATGTGAAAGTGCGTGCCTAAAAGCCCAGGAGTTGGCCTGCAGGATATTATCAGCCTCTTAACATAGAGACCAGTCATGAAGACAAGATGATTATGTGACGTAGTGAGGAAGAGAAAGGTAGACAGTGTTACCACCCACCCAATCTGCAGGTCCTGCAGCGTGCTAGCTGTGGAAGCACTCTCAGATTGAACATTTAGACCCAGGTCTTACACTGACATGGATGTGGTCAAAGCAATAAGCCAGGGCTTTTTTGAAGAAAGTATGATTTAATGTTAGAATTGTAGTCAATATGATAAATATCTAATTTTCATAGTTCAGGAAACCTTAACTCCAGCATTTAATTACCTTCCAAATAAAAGGAAAACACTGATTTTTATGGCAGGTTGTTCTGCTAAGTTTATGTTTGGCCTCTGTTTTCTTCATTTTGTTGTGTATCAAATGGATGGTCTGTCATTCTTCTCCAAAAGGTTAGAAGTGATTACCATGAAAAGTCCAAGAAGCTCTGTACACAGGCAAGCTAAAATATGCTGCAAGTTAGGACACTTTCTCATCTGAGTATACACTCTGCTTCCAAAACAAACACTAGCATAACTGTATTTGTTCTGTTTGTTGCAGTATTCCTTCAAACTATTTCATTTTTCTTTTTTGTACTAGTCTTCTTGGACCAGTTCCCACTTATTGAATCAGTGGAAGGCATCATCTTCTAGTGGGCATTAGCTAGCATGGATTTAGTCACATCATTTTGATGACTCTGTGCTCTATTAATGTAAGTTCTACACTGACTTTACACAGCGCTTTTATTCTTGGTATCTTTTTTTAGCTATCCTCTCTTAGATAGTAAAACTAGTACTTAATCAGATGTTTTTCAATTTTCCCTTCTCAGAGAGAAGGTGATACTAATTTCTTTGATCACTAAAGTGTAAATGGAGAGGGATCCTGTTGAGTTCAGTGATACTATGAGACGTAAAAGCAGTGTATGAGGTCAGAAGCTTCCCATGTGAGTTACAAGTGCAAAAACTAGCGAGGAAAAAAGACTGAATGGATCAAAGATCCCACTCCTGGGAACAGCAGAAGAAATAAATAGAAGTAGCACCTGGAAAATGCTGCTCTTATCAAGAAAGGCCTCCTCCCCTGTAAATAGCTGTTAACTTTAGCAGTAAAAAAATAGGAATTCACATATTCCATAGAATCCCCTTTTGCTTCTTCATAGTAAAGCCTGGGCTTTATTTTAAACAATAATTGTTCCACCAGGAAATTATAATTTCTTTAGTGAAGGACATCTAGTCTGAAGTCTGAAGAGGGCTGGCATATCTCTGTAACAGTGTGTAATGACAGTCCAAACATCTTAACAGTTCCAGCCTGGATCTATCCTGCTGGATGATCTTGCTTGGCCTCCTGGCTGTGCATGCTCCCATATCCATGTGCTCCAATGGCACCATGCCAGGCCCAGGGTGGGCTGCCAGGTCCCTTGGAGATGCAGGTACTGTGTAAAGAGGGGTTTTGCCAGGCAGCCTGCTTAAAGCTGAGAGTGCTGTTGTCTGCGTAAAAAATTCCCTTCGCTCTGCGATGCAGCACACACAAGTGCTCCTTAGCCTCATTTGGACTCATTTATACACACATACATGCCAAATGCTGGGAGAAAAAGACTGCATGGGTAATCATCATTGCCAAAAAGGCGAATTGAATCACTCAGGTAGATGAGGAACCTCTGGCAACTGAGAAAGGATATAAAAATATAATCAGATTAACATCCATCCCTCAGGCTGTCTGGGCAAATGAAGAGCCAGTGCAAGCAGCAAGCTGAGGAAATGGGCTGGTCATGAAACACTCTGTGTGCATGTGTGTGTGCACATGCACAAACACAATATTTGGTTTGGAAACTTTCCATTCCTGTTCTCTTTTAATGTGAAATCAGGCTTCAGAGTTAAGTATTGTCTGGAATGGTTTTTTATTATTATTTTTAAAACACTATTTCTGGACAACATATTCTATTTCTGATTTGCAAAGAAAAGTTAGGAAGTCTTCACTTGGCTTGCTTCTAAGTATGTCCTTGTTTTAAAAGGCTAAACTCTCCCACTTTGTTGATTTGCTGTTTTCAGTATTCATTGGCTGTCTCCAGTAGTTCTGATTTGAGGGAAAATAAGCTTTTTCTAATCAGCTCTATGAATATAGTCCATGGAGGACATCTGTTGATTCCAGCTCCAGTAATATGGTCCATGATATAGTGGGATAGCAAAGCCACAACACACTATATCAACTTTAAGAAGAAAGGGTGGATGGAAAGGATGTAAGTGTGTATCCTCTGCCTGCATATTAAAATGCAGCTGCTAGTGCTGCAATAACAGAGCCCATCTTTTATCCATTAAATGATCAGCACACAATAAAAGTGAAACACAAGGCTTACAAGCTGTCTACATTCTGTCCTTCAAAGTGGCCTTGTCCGCTAAGTAAATTTTAAGGAAATATGAAGCACTAATAATTTCCTCTCTCTCAAAAGCAAAACAGAAAAGTAAAACCAAAACAAAAAACACTCAGCATGTTTCTAAAGCTCTTGTTTAAATCTGCTTCTCAGCGTGCATAGGATTTGGTTATATCATAAGCTATTTCTCAGTGTGATTCAGCTTAGGGCATTGGGTTGTGTGAGGCTTCAGGACTCCAACAAATCTGAAGGGAAAGACTGGAGGAACTATGAAAGACTCCACATTTCCTCAGCCTCCCTCCCAGCTGGCCATTCAGATTTGCCAGGAGTGCTATGAAATAAGTTTTTTAATTCCATCACCAATTCACATACAGTCCTGGAGGGAGCTGTGCCTTTCCAGAAGAAAACATCTGGTATCTTTAGGAACTGGCTCTGAGCCAGAGGCCATTCAGTGGTATCTCCAAAATGTCAGCAGGTCATTTTCACATGAAACAGCCATGTGAAAACCCACCACTGCTGCTGGCTTTACTGGTTTAAGGCTGACTGGCTGTAGACCCTAATTTGCCCTCTTGTTCCTTGGGGCTGGCTACCACGCTAGGACATTAATGAGGCAACTAGAAGGAGGTGGCACCACTTCTGTACATGTAGAACTTCAGTCTCCAATGGTTTCATTCCAGCACCTTTGTCCACAGTAAATGTAGTGAAGATTCTTGTTCATGTTCTAAAGGCAGCATTAAATGGGATGCTTTAAGCTGACAATATTTTCCCAGCTCCTGGATAGGATTAGACATAGACCTGAGGTGGTCCAAGTGGGTGATTGCCATCAAACTAAGCAGCTGTGTTCAGCTTGTCTTGGATTTCTTTATATGAGACAGGGGATTCATAAAAGGAAATGCTAAGGCCACACAGGTTGTCAAGTCTCTTGTCTAACCAGGTGTAATGACTGAGGTTTTGCAGGCAAGCTGTAGTTAAGGAATTAAAAAACAGATCATGGGTCAAATCCATCCCTGATGCAACTCCACCATCTTTAGTAAGAGGTACCCCTGTGTGAGTCTGGCCCTGTGTCCCTCACTCAAAAAATAAAGCAAGATACCTTCTGCAACAGAATAAATTGGAAAAGAGAGAAGGAAAAAAAATCCTATTTCTAACCCACATTAAAAATAATCACTTCTTTGTTGCACAATGGGGCAGAGAAAACCAGTCCTACTAGACACCACAGAACAATTTCCTCAGCCTGTCACACAGAGAAAAAAAAAAAAAGGCATAACCAAAAGGTCTTTTTCATCTCTGCTCACTTCTAAATGATACAGGGAAGAGGAAAAGCACATCTATATATCTATACCTATCTATATATCTATACCCATATATATCTATATAAATATCTAGATATGGTTTTTCCTCTTCCCTGTAACTATAATCTATATTCATATGTATTTATCTGTATTTGTTGCTCCCTAAGTTGATTATGTCACTAATGTGAAATCTGGAGGTATTTATGAGAAATTTTGCACAAACGCAGAATGATTCAGAAAAAAGGATTATATTCCTTCTGTTGATTAGACCTGTTGTTTAAAAATAGCAAAATATATCTATTTCAAATGCCTGCTAGAGTTTTCACTGCTGTGTCGTGTTTTCTGTCTCAGCTTTTTCTTCCCATTTGGCAAGTCTGTTGTGTACATGAGCTCTACGGGAATGCAGAAAAGCCACCTGAGGGAGAAAATTGCTAATCACTGAAAATTACTAATCATTCTTTCATACTAAACAAATCCCACTGAGAGGTTTTTAGTTACACAAAGATAGATTTTTTGTTCTTTCCCCTTCTCCCTCTTTCCTCCAGGTAATGATACAGAGGTGCAAAATGCAGCATATGGCATCCTACTATGCATTAACTGCAGCATTTTCATGCTGTAAGATCTAGGTCTGAATCCAAAAGCACAATAGACTGAAAATCTTCTACTGCATGCCACTAGCAGTTCTTAACCAAAATGGCAGGAAAAGACATTCAGTCATAAATAACCTTCCCAAGGTTATGCTTGGGAAGACTGTGGCCCCCGTGCACTTTTCCCCTAGAAGAGTTCACAACCTAAACAGATGAAGCAGAAGCTTGGAAGAAAAAGATAGAATTTATCTGCAATTCTTACAGCTAGGAAACTCAGAATAAGGGCTTTCCTCAAGGTCACTTGGGAATTCTATAGTGGTAGTAGAGGCTAGACTCACTTCTGAGTCCCAGAGTCCTAATCAGAGGATCCTGCTTCCTTCCAGCTCCCCTCTCCCAGCACAACTTCCTTGGTCTTAGAAAGACCTTAGCCGACACATCTCAGGAATGCAGAGCCGTTCTTCTTCCCACTATACTTCAACAAATCCATTTACACCTAAAACTGGACATTTATCTTTGCTAAGGATGCTCAAGAGGTTTCACAGGCATGAGGCAGCAGGCAGCCAGGAGCTTGGGTATTGGTGTATGGCTCCTTCTGCACAAGGGCATCCTGCTCCTGCAGCCTGTAGTGTGGCTTCCTTCATGAGACATGTGCCACCAAGTGAGCTACATAGACACTGTGACAGCCAACAGCAGCATTTCCTGGGGAGTTTCCAGAGAAATACACATTCCTGGACTAATAACTGGGTAACTGTATGAGACTGGGAGAGGCAAGGAATTCACCATACAGGTTTAAAAAAATCAGTTGCAGGCCTGCCTTTGTTTAATTATGCCATTAATGTTTTGGGGTTTTGTTGGTTTTTTTTTTTAATTAAAAATCATACTGTATACCTTTGCTCACTCTATTCCACTTCGGGCCTCAGAGCACAGCTAAGCACCTTCTACTGATGAGAAGGCACCATATTTCACCATTCCTTCAGCCTCTTTGGAAAATTCTTCAGGCTTTGGATTTCCTGGCCCATATGGAGCAGCCAGGCCTTCCTCAGGTTCAGCCAGTATACCACAGCACCACAGGTGCCATCTCCTAGCACTGCAGCATTCCTGTTTCCCACTTGAGCAGAAAGAAAAAGAAGGTAACAAAATTACCTTGTTTTCAATCTATCATCAACAGTTATATTGTGACATGGTTATGAATGCTCCACCACTGAGGAGGGCCTATTTAATTTATGTTGATACATTGTGGTTTGATTCTCTGGACCAAATTTAGGCTTGCTGTAAGCAAGCTGATCCCAGGTATAGAACATTTGCAATAGATTTTTATTTCCGTCCCATTCCCCTGTTTTTTTGCTCTATCTGTGAACACAGCGGACAGCATCTAAACTGAACCAAACAGAATGCAATGTTTTTACCACTCCTCTAAACTACTCTGAAACTCACCTTTTTATGTCAGCTCTGTCTATTTCAGTTTGCAAAACACAAGACCCTCCACAGAGCATTTTTACTACACTCATGAAGAAATAAGAGAAAATCTAGGATGGTAGAGAAAGAATACCATGAGTTGTGAGTAATGTCTGGCTACAAGTCCACTTCTTATGTCTTCCCTGGACAGAACAAAGCAGGACAGTGCAGTTACAATACACCTATTTAGAACCAGAGTAGCAGCTGCTTTGCTGTGGTAATGAGCAATGATATTAAAATGCTATCACTGAGCTTTAGGATTAATGCCTTGTGGGAAGCATCTGCAAGGACCTGGCACCATTCAGCCTCTGGCTGTCGTGGAATTGCTGCCCATACCTGGACTTGCAGGAGTGGGAACTGCTGCTCTATGTTCCTGCAAATTTGCCTTGGTTTGTGTTTCTAAATTGTCTAAAGTATTGAAATATTTTGTTCCTAGAGAATACACACTGGAATTTTCTGAAGCAGAACATGGCATTGTGTAAATTTGATCTTCTGAGACACTGATGTTTCTAAGCTTGCATGAGTCCACCCAAGTTTGTAGTTTCAATACCTCAGAAACATCGTGTGTCAGCCAGTTTTAGGCTTCCTCAGAAAGACTAATTTTAACCATTGCTCCCTTCCCCAAGGCTCCCAGTGGGCTCCAGTGGAGCCTCTACGGAGCACATCCTTTGTGTGAGAGGCCAACGATGACAACAGGTTTTCTCAAAAGTGAATACAAGGACTGTGCTGTAAAGCTGCTATTCTGTGGCCAGAACATGCCTCTGCCAATATCAACCAGCAATACCTACTGGCATCGGTAGGAGACCACGGCGTTGCAATCAGGTAGGCTAGTACTAATTACAAGATGTTTATTCAGTCTAAGTAAAATACACTGTAGTTTACTCATTAGCACCCAAAATGGCACATTTAATCAGAGCAATATAGTAATACGAATAGGGGATTACAGCTAAGTAGGGTGCTTAACTGTCTACAGTTAATTTATAGTTAATTAAAGTGCTCATTTACCTTGGTAAGAGTATACATCCACCCAGCAGCTTTGTGAGATGAGGATTTCACTGCGCTTTAGAGAAGCATAGGTTCTGGGTCTTCTCTGTTATCTGACCTTACTGGCATTAATACGTTTGCAATAAGAAAAGATACTTTCCCTTTGACCAGGTAAGTTTCTCAATTCAGCTCATCTTCATCTGACCATCTAATAACTAAAGCATAGTAAAAATATAGTCTATTTAAGTGTTAAAAAGACATGTAGGTGAGGCCCTCAGTGACATGGTTTAGTGGTGGTCTTGGCAGTCCTGGGGTAATGGTTGGACTTGATGATCTTAAAGGTCTTTTCCATCCTAGTTGATTCTATAATTCTATTTTATCATGTCTTGTATTTGCTGAATCTTTCCTATATCCATAATCAGGGCTGATACTCAACTAGTTTGTAAGAGATTTATTATGAGATCATAGGCTGGTTTCATAAAACACAGAAGGTAATTGACACCTCTATGACTGATGAAGATGACTGATGAAGCTTAAAATGATTAGGATACAGACTCAGCTCAACCCAAAAGAGTTATCATGATCCAAGATTAAAGTGTTTTCAAAGGGTTTTGTGCTGTCTGAAGTTCATATGTACATTAATCTGCTGAATGCTTGCTGTGTGTTTCACCTGCAAATCAGGTGGAGACTGCCTTCAGCTGGTTGAGCCTTTTAATTGCTCCATTGAAAATAACGGAGGAATAAGCAGACCAGTGGAAAAGCAGGTGTTGAGCTTATTAACCCACAGGTGAGGTAACTTTCTGCCTATAAGGACAGTGGAGAGGCTGTAAAAGAAATAAAAGAGGGAGAAGGCATTTTTGTCACAAGTGAGTACATAGGAGTAATTTTAGACAAAAGAAGAACTTAGGTAAGAGTTACTGTATGGGATGCTTTAATTTGCTTCTTTTGCATTGAAAGAAAGAAGTTGTTTGAATTTTAATTTGTTCTTCATCTTTTTTTAACAATGGTTTTGCTTATCTTAGTCTGACGCATGTGTCTGGAGTGATCCTTGATGTCTAGGGAGCTGTGGAGCTTTGTTCTTTATCATGTAGGAGATAATGCTGTTCTGGTGGAATAGCCTTGGCTGTCTGCCAGATGTCCACCAAGCTGCTCTCTTGCTCCCTCTCCTTAACAGGACAGGGGGAGAGAATGAGGTGTTAAAAAAGTTCATGTGTCAAGATAAAGACAGGCAGATTGGTTTTGCTTACCAATTAGCAAAACAAAAACAAACGAAATACTTGGGGTGAAATAATTTCCAATTCAAAAATAGAGAAGGATGAGAAACAAAAATGCGTTCCCCATCCCTTCTTCTCAGGCTCAACCTGGCTCCTCTGTTCTTGACTTCTGCTTCTTGTCTGCAGCTGGCACAGGGACTGTGGTCAGTTTATAACACTTTACTGCTTCTATTCTTTGAACTTTTCACTTGCTCCAGCACAGGGTGTCTGGGTGACAACCTACTACACCATATTCTTCTCTATGGGCTGCAGAGGAATCTCTGCTCCAGTGTCTGGAGCACCTCCTCTTACTCCTTCACTGGCCTTGGTGTCTGCAGGGCTGTTTCTATTGCACGTTTTCCTCACTCCTCTCTATTGTAATTGTTGTGCAGTATTTGTAACCCCTTCTTAAATGTGTTTCACAAAGATGCCACCAGCATCAGTGATAGGCTCAGCTTTGGTTAGAGATGGATCCATTTTGGAGCCGACTGGAGCTGGCTCTGTCTGACATGGGGCAGGTCACAGCCTCTTCTTATGGGGGTCACCCCTACAGCCCATGCCACACTACCAAAACCTTTCCATGTAGACCAAAAACAACTTTCTTAATTGATAAGCTTGCTTTCCCCCCTCCTCCTTTTTTTTTTTTTTTTTTTTTTTTTTTTTTTTTTTTTTTGGAATAAAATTCCTGAAACCATATGTTCTGTACTTCTGCTTGGCTACGTTTATTGCATGCTCTCTGTAAGATTATTAGTTGTTTTTTCTTATTAGGTGTTCATACTAGCAGGTATTTCTATGCGGTGAAATCTTATCAGTGTTCTGGGCTTTTTATATCCCTGGTCACTATGCCCTAACCCTAGATGTATGTGCTGAATAACCACATTGTTCGCTTATAATGTCCTTGGCTTTTCTATAGCCTTGCCCCTATGATATTACTCGTGGACACAGTGGGCTGGATTGAAGACAGTGAAGTTGAAAGTGGTGATGTATGCAGCTATGTAACTGTGAGAAGGAATGTATTGATTTCACATACTTCCTTTTCTAACCTGCTGTAAGGTGTTTCATCATGTAGGACATCATGGAGATCTTATATTTGTTACTTAACATACATTGAAAGGTCTGACTTCTCTTTCTTGCTGGCTTTCGAAATGGAAAAAGGCTGTTGTTAACGTCTTGTGTGTCAGAGATCAGGCTGTTCATGATAGCTTATGAAGCTTTGAACATATATAGTAATAGAGAGCAATGGCAAACTGTTATATTAATGTAGCTGAAGCACAAAAAGTGAAACTATTGACCTTGCTAGCTCTGCATCTGGGGCAAAAGTTACTGCGGTGAATAGAGCAGCTTTCACTAGCATTAAACAGACATTGTTTTGAATTTGGTTTGTGTGTTTTGCTCTGGTATAGATAAATGTGAATGTCTGAGTGGGGCTGAGCAAAATCCTAAAGATTATTTCAGTTCTGCATATGTCAGAAATGTTTTTAGTGAAAACTTTGCTTTTGGACAAAGAGGCCAATAATTAAATAGAAGCAAAAGTTATTTCTATGTGTGTTCTTAAGTCACTGAAAAAGCCTGTTACCCAAATTCCTTTTCTGAAATAATGCTCTTTTAAATCAACCAAACAAGAAGCTTTTACTATCACTCTTGCCTGGTATGGCATTGGTATTCCCTGAACGGAACCAGCAGGTATGCAATAGGTCATTCAGCACAGCACAGCCCTTGACCTTCCTCAGACAAAAGATCCTATGAGTTACAGTGGTTGGTTCCTGGAGTATACAAAAGACACTGCAAAAACATGTGGCAAGAGATAATAATAAGTTTGTGTTGAGAGGTATGTATGAGCTACATGGAGAAGCAAAGTGCTTAGCTGGTTTCCATTCTTTTCACCCACATCCAACACCAAAATCCACCTTGCAGGACAGTGTATGAGAAGAAACAGCTTATCAGTGGGCTTTTTCCAGGCACAGTGATATTATGTGCCTGCCCAAGTTCCTTATTCTATGGAAGCAATTCCTGACCCACAGTGATTTACACTGTCTTTCCACCACGCACAGGACCACATTTACTTATGCAGCTGCCACACCAGCAGGGGATCAAGAAGTTGGGGACAGAGGCACCAGTGCACCATACTCAGCTGGCCAGCTGTGGGCTTGCATGGCTTGCATTGCTCAGTGCAGTCCAGGAAAAGTGCCCTCTGCTCCTTCCATAAAGGAAAGGTCACGCACTCCAGCCCAGCACTGTTTTCCAGGCCTGTGCAGAGTCTCTTGAAGCAGCCTTTTTTCACCCTGTGGGTGCGCAGCTTCTTCAGGGCACTGTGGTGTGGGAAGCGCTCTGGGGAAGCCCGTGCTGTGGCCATTAGTGCTGCGCCAACAGCAGCCTCTGCAGATAACGAGAAGCCCTTCTGCCTCGCTGCTATTAAACTGCTGCCTTTTCACGAGAGGAATCCTGAATTCTTCCTCAAACCTAAACAAAAAAGTCAGCCTTTTATTCGTTTCATCATTATCTAGGGCTGCCACATTCAAATGATTCTCCAGCAGTCCCTTCATTTCCGAGTGCACACGTCGAGAAGGGATTGGAAGCCTTTTGATTAAGAATAAGAGGTGATGACACTACAACCAGTGCAGGGTTGTCATCATTACCATGTACCTGCACTTCCACAGAGCACTCGCTCTGGGTTGCCTCTGATATAAAGCTACTGTACTCTGTGCCCTAATTGAATGGAACTATTTTATAAACACTCATTCCCCGAATCCCAGAAAAGATCCTTTTAGAGGAGAAGATATGGGGAGGGTTGTGGGGAGGTGAGGAGCTAGATGGCCTCAGTTCCTGGCAGACCAATTTCTTCTGTGAGAGAGATTTCTTTGTTCCCTGCAAAACTGCTTGTTGCCTACAAGCAGATATTGTGGGGTTTTTTCCCCCTGCAAGTCAAATGAATGATCTGACCACCCACTTTTAATCCTGTGATTTTCTGCTTTTGGCCTGGATTACAAGTCACCTATGGCCACCTTTGGATTGTAGCAGGCTGCAAGTTTACACAAGGCACCTAAGGGAAAACATCCGTTCCTCCCTGGCCCCATTTGTTAACTGTTCATGTCTGGTAATTTAACTGTCTGACTCGGTCACAATATTGACCTTCTGGGTAGCAACGCAGGGAAGAAACCTGCTGTCTACCCACCAGGATGCTCTCATCTGTCTCATGAGATTGCGTTCATCTGTACGTACTAAACCCACACTGCTTATCATGGGAGCTGCACTCTGCAGATGACTTGTTAAGCAGCATCCCTCTTTTCAAGCACTCTGTACACATGCTCTGGAATCTCCACTGGTGATGTACTGTTTTCCAGGTTAACTTTAAAGCACTGATTTTGACCCATATTCATGTACTGGATATTTCTCTGTTCCCATGCAATATAACTGCAACTATAGTGGATAGAAGTGCTACACCTGAGCCTCAAAGGCTGCAGGATCTGTGCTGGGCCAGTGCCTTCTTGGAAACTGGTCCCCCAGTTGCAGTTCAGTAGTTAAACTAATACTCTGCTATCTGTGTGTTTAAAGGTGAAAGGCTTTTATTGTTAAACAAGCTTTCCTTGGAGCCTACATTTTAGTAAGAATACTCTAAAACTGCTGTATGAAATTATATTAATAGACAACAAAATTACAGCCAATTCCTGGCACTATTTCAATAGCTATACATGAAATTTACTGCATAAGGGATGTTAAGTTGAAAGTGGTCAGAGGAGTTACTTTTATCTTGGCTTACATATAGCATTACATTTACACCTGAACACAGGGTGAATTATCATCCAGAGGAGTTGAGAAGGAATCTCTTTTCTCCAGGAATGGCAATTATATTTGATTAGGTACATGGGAGCTTTTTCCTCTCCTGGCCAAGGAGCTGAGGGCAGTGCTTTGAAGACACCCAGCCTCATGATCAAGGTGTAAAGCATAATGACAAATGTGAAGTTCCTGCAGGGTCAGAGTCAGCTACAATAGTTCAGGGGAGAGGGCATCGGACTGGGACTTAAGAGGCTTGACTTGACTGCCCTGTTCCTCCACTGGGCTGCAGGACAAATCACTTCCTTTCTGTGCCACAGTTTCCTTATCTGTGAAATGGTGGTAATGAGCCTTTCTTCTTCATTTCTCTTTGTAATCGCTCCAAGAGCTGCAGGTAAAACATGCTATATTAGCACTTGGTATTACTGTGTTTGATTTGTGGGATTTTTTTTTGTGTGATATCCTAATGCAAGGAGTTGTTTCAGATTTGCACACATAAGCTCAAGGACTGTGGTGTTTGTCATCCTGCTGTTAACAGCTCTTCCCTGAAATCATTTGGATGTACAGACAGTACTCTGGTATTGTTTTTGTTAGGATATCTGCAGCCTGAAATCTTAGTGTAACAGGATTTGTTAGTCAAGCATAGCCCTCAAACAAAAGCACACAGAGGATGTGCCTTTTCAGATGCTCTCCTATGCACAATGACCCCCCCCGTCCTTTTGCTTCTGGTCTCTGCTGGTCCCCTGTTGAGAGGCCTCCATGCCTGTGGTCATCACCAGTTTGCCAACATGAGGGGGAGGAGGAAAAAAAAAGTTCCCTTGACATGTGTAGTAACCTAAGCCTCACTCCAAATGTGTTTATTTAAGCACTGCTAAGGGTTCCCTCCTTCCCGTCCCTGTCACTTCTCTCTTCAACCTGCCTTTGTTTCAAGATGGGAGGAGGCTGCTGGAGGGCTCGGGGTTTCTGTGGTGTTGCTTGCTGTGATCTGGGCCCTCTTTGTTTGACAGAGTGTGCAGAGTCCTTTCCGCCATCTTCTCTTACTAATGAAATACATTGGGATGAAGAATCCTAATTGTGAGGTGATACCCCACTGAGTGCCAGAGCAGGCAGGGTGTGCATGATGCTCTTTAGTTTGGGTCATTGGAAGTGATAGAT
>NW_009933234.1:12284-22920 GCF_000696875.1 Nestor notabilis | reverse complement strand
AGTTCCTGCTGAAACCTGAGAAGCTGCCTGTATTGGTGAATGTCACCCAGTGCTCAGCAAATGCATTCAAATGGAATCACTGAAATCTTGAGTTTCAGCCCTAAGTGACCACTACAGGCAACAGTAGTTCCTGCCTGTGGAATAAGCATTTGCTAAACACACTTCAGCATAATAACACTTTGTGCAGCAAGCAATTGCTTACCACCCTCTGCCTCTTCTTGCTGTTGAAACAATCCAAACACTACCCAGACCACAGCTGTGTCAATCTTGCCTAGAAGTGTTTTTCTAACAAATTGCTTAACTTCCCTGACCAGAAGTCATGGTGCAATGTTTGCATGCTGAATGTATTTAAGTTTGATGGTTTTCCCATATCTCTTCCCTGGACCTGGAGAGCAGAGCACTAATGGGAGATGCAGGATGTCCAGCCTTTCCACTAATATAATATGCAGATAGTGCTTGGTGCTATCAGTGACCTGAAATATAAAATGACTTGTCCAAGGCCATACATTTCCTCTCCTACACCTCTACAGCTCATCGGCTGAACTCCGTTAGCATTTTGGGGTAGGAACTGTACAATATTGATCATTTATCTCACTCTGAGAGAGATGAAATCTCACTCTAATATAACGAGGTTTTTTTTAGTGGTAAATTGATTTTCAGGCGTCCCAATGGGTGTACCTTTTCTTGACAGAAAACATCACTTGCAGAGCGAGGACTGTATCCAAGTCTCTAGACTCTTGGCCCATTACATCATCTGCAGTGAGAGGTGGTAAATGCTCCATCCCTGGCAGTGCTCAAGGCCAGGTTGGACAGAGCCTTCGGCAACATGGTCTAGGGTGATGTGCCCCTGCCTATGGCAGGGGGGTTGGAACTAGATGATCTTATGGTTCTTTCCAACCCTATTTTATGATTCTATGATGCTACTATGTATGTATGCAAGAGGACTGCTCACAGTAACAGATGAAAGGGTCTGGTTGTAAAAATGAAACTATCTGTAAAATGCTTTATAACAAAGTGTGGACAAAGAACAATATTATGACTTCAGTATTGTGAAGATATAAAAATGGAGATATGCTTCTCTTGCATTTCATCAGGCCTTTCTGCAGTATTTAACTCTGGAATCGAATTTCTCCTCCTGTTTTCAAAATTCATAGAGCCAACCATGAAATTAGGGATGTGTCAACTGGAAATAAGGAAGCATTTGACTTTGACACTAGAATTAGTTAAACTGTTCTTACATTGATCTCTACAGCATCTGTTCCACTTGTATGCAGAAATGCTAGTGTGTGCTATGGGGCCATTTCATAGTGGTGGAATTGGATGCTGTGATCAGCCATATGCTGACAAAATCATTCTTTTGTCAGCATGTCTGCCTGGAATTGCTTCAGGAGCTGGAAACATTCACAGCAACAATGCTCAGTGCTGGGTACTTAAGACTGCTGATGTGAAAGGGACTTTTGGTCTAGTTCCATGCTCCATATACACTTCATACTTCACATACAGGTTGGCAAGCCTGTTCCTGTGTAAGCGTCTAAAAATGGGCTTTTCAAGCACTTGGGTTTTTAGACCAGACTTTCAAAACTTGTTTACTGAATGGGATATCATTTGTTTGCAAAGCTCCATCCAACTCTAGTCCATTAAATCTGGTAGTTCTGTGCCAGTTTGGGGGGGGATTGGGTCAGACCCCAGAGAAGTCAGGGTAGAAGAAAGCTGGCATAATACTCCTGCTGACTATGTCAGGTGGAAGGTATAGGTAATTAGGTTTGTTGGATGGCCCTTGGAGACCTGTGTTAGGCTTGTGCAGCTTATAGATAGATCAGTCACACGCACCAGATTCCATCAGAATATAAAAGGTGTGCGTGGCAAATGACAGAGCTGTCAGTCATGCTTTGCCTTCCGCTATAGTTTGCAGTCCCTATTTCACTGTGCACAAAGAATGTGAGATTTGTCAGGTGCTGGGAGAACTGGAAAGAAAAAAAATGAATGAGGCATTGCAGTGGTTTGTAGGGTAATGACGGAGGAATTGTCTCAGTCCTGAGGTTATCTGCATTCCTCCCAATGTGGTCAGCATTGCACATGGAGCCCTATAGGGATTTAAAAAAAAAAAAAAAAAAAAGGCAAAATCCATCCATGCGTAAAGATACTCTGAGAACAAGCAGAGCCTCATGTGGCTGGGTACTGTCCATATCTGTAATTAGTCCCTAAATATGCACCAGAAACCCATTGCAATCTTTTTTTTTTTTTTTTTTTTTTTTTAAGTGGAAAATGCCCCAAAAAACCCATTTGAAATTTTTTTTTTTTTTTTTTTTTTTTTTTTAAGTGGCCATTTAAAAATGGGTGTTGTGTTGGAAAATTTTCTTCTTGTAGTTTCTGTTTACACTTGAAAGAAATTCTCTTCAAGCCTTGAGAAGGATGTAATTATTTGCTTTTACAATTAAAGCCACAAAAGCAGCTAGCTATTGTTGCATGCTCCTTGAAAACATGCTATCACTTTTGATGACTGTGATATTATTAATCAGCTAATCATCATCAGTGGATTAAAATAAAATTGCCCAAGTAAACACAAATGCCTTCTCTTTAAAGAATTCATCTGAACACTTCTGAGTTTGCATGTGTGTCACTGAGCACTAGTTAGAGCTATGCTGTACCTCCATGCACAAATGCCACGCTCTCGCATGCAGTGTGCGCAGGACAACCTGCATCTGTGAAAGCATGCAAGCCCCTGAAAGAATGGTGCTTTCTAACAACTCCATCAGATGTCACCACAAGGTATTTGTCTGTCAGCAGTGGCCAGCTAAGTGATTAGCTGACACAGCTACTCACTGTATGGGTCACTGGCAAAACAGACAGGTTCAAAAATTTAAGACATTTACTCCTGAATGTCTTGCCTGCTTCATTCAGCTATCAGCTCAGTTGTCATGTGCGGGCAAAATAACACATGCTGGCACTTAAACCAAGCTGTTTAAAAATTGCTGGTTAGCCCATGATAGGCAAAAATACTGAATTTTGCTTGTCTGGAGGAGAAATTTTTTTTTTTTTTTTTTTTTTTTGGCCTTCCTATGGATGTTTACTGCCTCTGTTAGGGTGGAAGGGAAAGCAGCCCCATCTTCCATGCTGAGCACTTGCACTTGTGCTGCCTGATAACTATATTAAGTTTCTTCACCCTGCTTCCATTTTGTGTCCTATTTCACAGTCATAGGAAAACCCCCATCAGCCCATGAAGCTGGATTTAACAGACAGATACAAATTTTCTATCTCCAGATATGCAGCTATCAGAATCCCCACTGAAATGAGAAATTTATTTTCATCCAGTTACATTTCAGACCTGCCCCTCCTATCTCCTTTACTCAAGCAGGTTTTGTATGAACTATAATTAAGGGATAGATTGTTGGTTTTAAAAACAAAAAAAGTAATGTCTGACCCTGTAGATAGGAAGCGTAAATGAGTGTTATGATTGCGAGCTATAACAGCCCATAAAAACTAATGCCCGAAGGTGGTAATAAGAAATACTTAAGATCTGTGGTAAAGTTGATAGCTTAAAAATTGGACAGCCCATTCTTGTTACAGCACAAGGAAAAAGCTGATCTGCTTTTCTTAATTAAAGATTCATTTGGCGCTTATGAGGACTGAAAGTTGCTTTCCATTTAACATTTCAATTTTTTGAGAATTACGCTAATGATATGCTACATCAAAGTTTCCTAAGGGTCTGGTTTCTTGAATTGCCTCCCCTGCACTCAATGCATGTGATTCTCTCTTGAAGTGGTAATGGCTGGTGATGAAAGCTAAGAGATGGGCACAAGGTGATTCTGCTGGCCAAAAAAGTTGCATAGATGGAGGAAGCTAAAGAGCAGTTTTCATGAAATATAAAAGAGGAAAGTATGACAGAAAGTCAGAGGATATATTTAGATAGAACAGGATCATATCCTGTGTCTAGTTTCCACGGTGTCAAAGTCTTAGCTAAACCCTCATATCATAAAAATAAAGGTAGACAGAAAAGTAATACTTTAAATTTTGATTATGTGTCAGAGATGCAGTAGGACTTTAAGATCTTGTCAACAGCCGAAACAGAGTAGTGGTATTCTTTTGTGGAAGTTGGTGCACAAAAGATACTACTCAGTTGACCACAAATACAAATGTTGACATACAAGCCAAAGAATATTTTGTTCTGCGTGTGTAAAGGATTTTACATAACTTACACTGGGCTTAAAGTACCCCAAAAAAGGCCCATGTTCTTCTAATATTAAGGGTTTGAGTTGGGGCTGGGAGAGGGAAGCTATTCAGAACCTGAATGCAAAATATTCTTCTGTGTCAAATGTTTGAAAAAGACATACGGCATCCCAATGAGAAGCATGGCAGAGGAAAATATATCTGCCACTCCTCCATCCACCCCTCCAGCCCTCATTTAACACCTTTTTTTTTCTTTCCTTTCTCACAGATCTTAGTGAAAAGAAGGTGGCTGTATATTTCAATGTACCTATTTTTTTTCTTCCTACAGAGTGGGAAGCCCATGAAATTCCCCTGTGGTTTTTTTGAGGGGTTTTTTGGGGGGGGGGAGGGGTTGGGGTTGGGTTTTTTTGTGTTGTTTTGGGGTTTTTTTAAACCTGAAGAGGAGGAGAAAATTTATGAGGACACACTACTGCTTACTTTCATGTGGTTTTGAGCATGATCTTATTTCGATGAAGCTCATGTATGCTTCACTGCAGTATTTTAGCAGTCCTGTGACCAGAACTACTTAGACTCCTCGAAGTTTTGCAAGTCTGTGGGTGCCAGCAACTCTGCAATAACAAGCCATGGCTCTGCACTTAGTCTAATTACTGCTGAAGTCAAAGGGAGATGAATTATTTCCTGCCAGCAAGTGCTTGAGCTGCAGCAGAACGAATTCTGCATGCAGAACCATTTGCATGAGTTTTACTGTTTTCCACCCTGAATGCTGAAATTGAGGCAGAGCAGAAATTAAGCAGTTTGCCAGAGGCTGAAGAGAAAGGTGCAGGCTACCAGGGAAAAGAGGTGGTGTTGGTGACTCGAAGATATTATATATTCAGCAGTTGGCAGATTGCTCTGTCCTACCAGCATGCACTGCAAGAAAAATTAAGTACCTAAATGAAGTTATTTTGAAAAGACTTCTTTTAGTCTCTCCCTCACATTTTTTTTGGTAGATGAAAACATGGGATGTTAGCCAAAATTATGTATTCCTGTAATGGCCAAATGTTATGCAAGCACCATTACTAATAAGAGCAGGATTTGGCCCTGTATGTTTGTCCTGTGCTCTTCCCTCTGATTCATACTCCTTGATGCTGGCTCAGGTGTTACTCCACTGTTTTGAACACAGAGAGGTATATTCACATTAGAAGCTCTGAAACTCACTGAATTCATTGTTAATTGGGAAAGGGGTAGGGGAGAGTCCTGTGTCTAACCCTCTTGCAAAATTCTTGAAGAAAAATTCCAGTTTCCAGTACATTTCAATTTTTACTGCCAAGTTAAACCCTTACACACACACAAAAAAAATCTTACAATGGAAATGCTGACAGGTCCTTAACTATAGTAGCAATAGCAGCCTCTGCCATAATAAAGATGTTGCATGTTATCAATAATCCTCTTTTTGCCTGAATCCCTGTCTTTCTAAAGAGAAAGGGCTTACTGACTGGGCAAATCTATTTATAAATTTTGTCTTGGCACAAGAGGAACATATTGACAATGCAGGGGAGATCTGTGAAGGCAGCTGTCTGACTGCATGCAAGCAGCAATCTGAGTGTCAAAGCAGGGCACTTAAATTTTCTCTCATTCCTCTAAAAGAGGAAGTAGGGGGAATTAAGGAGGGAAAAAAAAAACCCCAACTTTCCTTTGAACAAGGCAGGGTCCAGAGGAGTTACAAAAGGTTGAGTAAACTGTCACAGTTGGCTCAATGAAGAGTTTTGAAGGGCTTTCACATACTGTTCACCACTGGACAGTCATCTGAACCGGGAACTAGGGTGTGCATGTATTTATACTGTACGGAGGCATGTGTATCACAACATCCCCAGCTGATACGGATAGCTCTTCCTGGGGTTCGATGATACTTTGCTTTGAATAAAATGATGGAGGGGTAAAGCTGGAAGGAAAAGAGATAATATCTCAAGGAGGACACTCGCTTTTTTCCCCTGGATGGCATTTTGAAAGGATGTTTTTCTTTGAATATGCTTTGGTGGATTTCGTCTCAGTTGACTTCTAAGCAAAGTCTTACAGAGAAGATGATGAATTTATTTCATCAGCAGCATAAAGTAGCAAAAATGCTGAAGTCCTGTCATTTACTATCTTCTCATATTAGTGATATTCTGGTAGAAACTGGACTTTTTCCTTTCAAATGATAAGAAATAGAGACAGTGCTCCTTAATGTTCCTGTATGCCTGCAGTTGAGCAGTAACAGAGAATTCTCCTATTTCCCTGGGTCCTTGGTCCATTTTCTGGTGTAATAGAGAATAAAGCCACCTGGATATTTATTAAGTGACTCTTGTTGCTGTGAGGATCAAAGCAGTGTGATTTTTTTTATTTTTTTTTCTCCTTTCTCCCCCCACCACCTGCAGTTAATTTTCACAATTTGTCTGCACATGTACAAACACTGAGCTGCTGTGTACTACAAGTTACCACTTTAACTGTGCCTGCAGACTTTCATTACAACTCTTCACAAACCTTAATGTATATAGTCTCCTTCTGGAAATGCTGAGCAGTTGGTGAGAGAAATGTTTCACTCTTATTGATGGGGTTGTTGAACAATGGAGCATGTGCAGAACAAAAAAAGGGTGCCCTGACATGGTGTGTAGTCTGAGTGACATAGCTCTGGTAATGGTAAAATGGATGTTTGTGTGGAGGTGAGGATGTACACTTTTAGCTTTGTTTCTCTTTTTCCGGCAGCTGTGTTGCTTTGCAAATCCCACAAGTGCTTCACAACAAAGTACTTTATGTATTAGTATACCTTGGGCAGGGTATTTTCTTTTAAGAGCTCACTGTTGTCCTATCAATGTTTGATTTCAGGCCAGGGATGTATGGTTTTGAAAATCCCACTCTGAACGTACATGGCTGTTCTCTATTACACAGATGTCAAATTTTCTACTTCTTATACCAGAAGGCTAAAGCTTATTCAAAGCAGAACAGCAAGGATCACATTGCTCTCGCCAAAATGCAACCAATAAGTAGGTCACTTATGTGAATGGGATACTCTATAAGTACCATGTTTGCCACAAGAGACTTATGAGCCAGTCCCCTATGGTGTATATATAATAGTCTGTCGGTCTGCTTCAATTCCCACAGATGTCTAAACTAGGCCTTGGTTTAAACAGAGACGGATCAAGGCATATGCATCGTGTATTAACTGTGGATGTGTCTTTTTCCACAAGGGCTTACTGAAGTAACTGGGGCTGTCACAAAAGTCAAAATTAATTGTGTAAGTTCACTTTCAACCTTTACAAGCCATTTGAATGATCCAGACATACTCCTCTAGAAAATGCAGGGGAGGAGAATAATACATGTGGCAGCATTAGCTCAGGACATTGATGAACTGTTCAAATCTTTCAGGTGACGTGACTCTGACCCTCTTAGCAATTTTTAAGAGACACAATTGTTTCTTTTACATTTCTGTTTTCGTTCTTGTGTGGCTTTGGCAGATCTGCTCAAAGTTGTGGGGAAGATGATAAAGATAAAATTCCTAACTAAAGCAAGGAAATACTGAAAGTTGTGCTGGAGAGGCTGTAATTTGGGCAATTGTCTGCTGACTGCTTTTGCTAATGGAGCACATTGCAACCAACAGCCCTACATTGGGAAATGAGTCACAGTTCTGGGCACAGGAGCTGTTAAGCTTCTCTTCCAGTGCTGTGCATTTTGGCAGAACTGCAGAGTCTCCCTCTGTGCAGTGAAATTCCATCTAGGGAAGAGTAAGACCCAACATGTTTAAATTAAGCTTTGACATACCACATGTGAAAGATAACCTTTGACTGCAAGGACCCAGGAAAGTGCTTGCTGGAGGAGTCATCCAGCTGAAGTCCCAGCGCCGAGTTTGCTTCCCTCTGAGTTTTGAAGACTGTGACTATCATTAGGAGGTGCCTTTGACGGATTCCACCAACACCTCTTTTCCAAGAGGATAGAAGTCAGGCTTGGGCGGCTAGTCGGAGATCAACTGTGAAAGCTGAGACTCCAACTGTATTTCATTGGAAAACCATAAAGGAGACAGCATCATCATTAATTGAAAATTATTTACAGTGCTGATAACATGACACAGAGAAAGGATTGGCACTAAAAAAGGATTGTTCTTCAGGGACGGGTTCTTCTACTGTTCTCATTAAAGAAATTGCCTTGTTCTGGAGAACTGTCACTCAGCAGTGAAGTACAACATTTTCAAGTGATTGGAAAAAAACCCAACAAACACCAGAAAAAAAACAGCCCTCTTTGCCCTTTGCATAATTGTATCTGTTCAGTCTGGTCAGTCAATCTAAGGTAGAAATGTCCAGCACTGAACAAGACCAGACTACCTGGCTGCACACTCTGCAACTACTCATTTTTTTTTAAGGGACAGGAGATGCATGTGGATTTATCCCCCTGAGTATCCAGGGTTATCTCACTTCAACAAACATAAAAAGGATGAAAAATTATGTGCCTTACTAGATGCTCTACATATACCTCCTTGACTAGGTCCTTACTCATCATTATGTTGTAGCTCTCCCTACTAGAAGTACAGGTTTTATGTAAGTCTACCTTTTGCCCTTGCTCTTTGCATAGTGCTGAAAAATATGCTTAAACCAACTCTTCTGGTAAAGGCGTAAATTAATTGTGATTTTATTTCTCTTGCCTGGACTAAGATACTTCACTTCAAGAAGCACCCTTTAAATCTGTGTATGGGAACTCTGGGTGCCATCACCACAAATACTGTGTGTGATGTGTTACAGAGCAGGCATGGGTGACCAAGACCTTCATTAGATGGCAGATTTCCACATTAAAATGAATATTAGCAATTTCAGCCTCAAAAACACTCCTTCTGAGAACAGTTAAAAGGCTCTGAAAGCAATAAAATATTAATCATTGGCAGTTTTAAGAAGGTAAAAGCATTTCCCAGGGGGCACCTTGTGGAGCTACATCCTTGCCTTATGCATGGTTTCCTACCTCTCGCTTCCTTCCTCATTAGGTTGGCATTGGGATAAAAGAGCAGAATGGGTCAGGAGGTCCCGTTCCAAGTAATTAGAGAGTTGCTTCTTTTATCTAAGTGTACTTTGTTAAAGTATATCAGTGTCAGCCAGGTTAATTGGAACTTTAATACATAATTGATGCTAATTTATGGCCCTTTTTGTTCCAGGATGCTCATGTGGACCCCAAAGTCAGGATACAGTTTTCTTGTTATTAATCATATACTGAAAACCAATATCCTGTAGGGAGGAGACCCACAACTTATTACAGTTGCATAGCTTTTCTGCCTCTAACCCCCTTGGTTCACTAGTGTTTCATGTTTTTTTAAAAAGCTCCTGCTTAGCCTCAGCATAAAATAAATTTAAATGTTTATTTTTGCTTTCACCAGTCAGCCTGCCCCGCTCAATGGAAATGGGCTACTGTGAGATGGTTAGGACTCCAGCTCTGTAGCTGACATTATTGTTCCCACAAAATGTTCTTCCTCCTCAAATTGACAAAAATATCGATGAAGAGAAAAGTAAATGCTATCACTGCCTTTTAATGAATTTAAAGGGTGGTGTCAGGACTGTGCATTACTTTTCCAGGAGGAAAATCACTCCTGAGAAGAAAACACCTAGGAAAGGCAAAGGAGGGCTGACTACTGTGTACCCTTGGGGCATGTTGTTTTCACTCTCTGAGGTACGGACTGCCCAGAGCTGGCGGGGTGGGGCAGGGGATGATGGGGTAGCAGCTTTCCCTGAACAGCAGTATTTATTGTAGTTGGAGAATTGAGCTTCCCATGGTGATGTTTCATCTGAGGCACCTGGGAGCCTGAAACTTTTTCCTTCAACCCAAGGTGACCAGGAAGTGTGGGTCAATCTGCAGTTACCATGTAAGATGGGGGGCTGCGTAAGAAAATCACAGATGATAAGGATGGCTGGCTGATTCATTTTCCTTACAGTCTGCACATCTCTGATTCAGTGTCTATGGGCTTTCAGTGCTTGTGCAGGTGAAACGTGAGGAATACTTTCACTTCTTGTCAGTTTAGATGAGATTTTAGTCAGTTTTTCTCTTAAAAGGGTTCTTTTAGCACTTAAGTATAGCAGGGGTTGCACAGATAATACAGTGTTATAAGATGTCCCTGCTTAGACATATCTAAAAATAATGCCATTTCTGGGGTTGCTGATGATCCTACAAGTGCATTGGAAGCTCACTTGCTCCTGTACATTGCCAGATATCTGAACTGCTTGGATCTGATACATGTATTACTGGTTCCTCCTTTAATTTGCCCCTGGGTTCATTTTGTTCTCTGGAAACCAGATGTGGCATAACATGATAACATACCCGTAGTAGGTTATGCTGGAACATGACACAACATGTGTCAAGTTTCTTTTGAATCTTTCTGAGATCAGATATCAGTCAAAAGGAGGTCATTTTAATTATCAATGATTAATTAATTAGATGATTGTTGGACAGATGAATCCAAAGATTATATAGCACTCTTGATCAG
>NW_009933234.1:0-12253 GCF_000696875.1 Nestor notabilis | reverse complement strand
GGGGTGGCAGGGGGGGGGGGGGAGAAGAAAATTTTTAAGTTGAATGGACAGATTGGTGCTCAAAACTTCAGCTACTCATGTGACACTTGTGTAGCATTTCAGAGGGTTAAAATTGATGAGGTTTAGTAGCATCTCTCAGTACAATCTCATGAACAGTGGCAAATAATTAGGGATCATTCTACATTTTAGAAATTACTTCTTGATTTAAATATATTCCTGACCCATTTTGGTTTTAAGGTGTCCAAACTGAAGTATTTTTATTCATACTGCTATTTACAGATTTGAGTGCTGTGCAAGGCTGGTACGTGCCGGCAGTAGTTGCCCAGTTATTCTGAGTGGATTCTCCTGAGGAAGCTGACAGCCAGTTTGGCTAGGGACCTGTAGGACAGAGTGATCCTGATCAAATCGAAGGCAGCACTGATTACAGAAGGCAAGGCACAGGCATTGGAATGGGGATGTTTTGGAAGCAGAAAAATCCTTTTGGCCAGATCTGCTGTTTTTAACAATGCCTTGTGTGTTCTGCAGCTCTGTATATGACAGGGCCCTGAAGGCACCAATGGTCCTGGCTGGCCCTGAGCAGGCCAGTGACCCCATTTCAGCCCACCTGTTTATACATGACTCAAGTGCTCATGCGCCTAGTACTGTACACAACCTAAAGTGTGGCCAAACTTTGATATAAGATCAGTGCCTTTGGTTGGACAGACTTTTGGGAGACCAGTTTACTTGGGGAGGAGCTAAGGGGATGTTAATGCTTTGTTTTCTTCAATATTTCAGCACATGAAACATTCATGTTAGATGAAGGTCTACTACTGCCACAGGTGCAGTGCAGTTCATGATGAGAGGCAGAGTGAGAAAGTCTGGAGGTCAGTCTGTGGGTCCCATCAGGAACAGCGAAATACAGAGGTACCAGTGAGCTCTAGCTGCTGCAAAGTGACAAGGAGTTTGTGCCTTTCAGTAAAACTGCATTTGTGAGTGCCCACTCAAGAGAAATTGTGTTGGCAACTCTGGGAAAGAGGAAAGGGTTTGGCAAGTTGATGAGGCTCATTGTTGCCTGGGTGGCTCCATGGGCCAGAGCTTAACACATGAGTCTCCATGTGACTATAACCCCTTGACCTAGCTTCCCTGTACTTGATGCCTTTTTGGGTGCCAGGCTATGCAGGATAAATCTCTTCACAAAATTTTGGGAGCTCTAGGTAGGATAGCATCTCAAGCAGTTCTGATAGCTGACATAATGTTACACTGACATGATGGCACATGTATTTTGCTATATAGCTTTTCAAATGTGGCACAGACTGGGTGGTCTTGGCAAATCAAAGGTGCATCTCAATATTCATGGTTGTTGTTGTGGGTTTTTTTTTATATTATATAAAGAATAATATGAGTATCTAGAACCATATTTTCCAAGGAAGGTGAGACCAAGATAAACACCATAAAAACTGAAGCAATCCTGAGGCTGTAAGAATTGCATTAAAATCTCTCTTGGCTTTTTCTCTCCTTATTCTTTCCTGTTCAAGGATTTCACGAGAGGACTGAGTGGGATCGATTAACCTCACAGAAACTCCAGTAAGACTTAATATTCTCAAAGGAAGGTCACCAGGTTTCAGTCTGTGCCAGCACTGACTGTCCTGAGGTATTGAAGGCTAGGGAGCTGGAAGTGAACCTTGGTCTCCAGCAAAGGAACTAGAGAAATCTGCCAAGCTATTTGAATAGAAATTGATGTGGCAGTAATTTTTTCTTTTTTTGGAAGTCGCTTCTGCTTTCAGGACCATGCTCACCTCAGAAAGGAGGCTGGGGAATAATGCTTCACACAGCTGATTGTTACTGCTCTGGTGGCACAAAATAAACAGAATGAGGAAGGCAGCAAGTGCATTAGGGCAGAGGAAACAAAGAAGCATTTCTAACCTCTCGCAGCAATAGGCAGCAGGGCACATAATGAGCTCTGCACTAGTGTGAACTAAGGGAGTTTTTTCTTTCCCACCTCCCTCCTGATGCCACATCTACCCATGCCCCATGGGGAGCAGTCAGCCAGGGTTAGCAGCAGATAACCCTGTCTTATTAAGTGCAGGGTCTGTGATTTTAGGGAGTTTTATTGGATTTGATTGGAAGATTTTTTTCTTCCTAACGGGTGGCTGAGAAACCTGCAGGCCATCAACTTGGATGGAGTTGTCTAGGGTTTTTTCAAAGTTGGCAAGAAACTGTCCCTTACCTTCATTGTAGATGCAGCTCCTCAGGTGAGGAGCCAGTGCTAGAGTAAATAGCCCTTAAGAAAAACAAAGTCCCTGTTTCCCTGTAAATATCTGCAGGAACTAAAAGCAAGTGAATCATGAGTTGTCTGGCATACTCACAAATTTGTGTCTATACAGTCATGGGCTTGGCATGACAGACACGCTGGTGAGGGGAATTTCCTTCTTTTCAGACATTTCTCAGCTTTTGTTGAGACTGCCTGCTTGTTCCTGGTGCTTTCTGCACTCTACATACTTCTTTGCATTAAATGAATAAGGATAATGAGAATATTATTGACTCATGAGCCTCTTTAAGACAAAGAATGTGCAAAAAGTCACCTGTTTCTAACCATCCCCTCAAATCCACGGATTTTTATTTTTATTTTGGAAGAGAATGTAAAAAACAGGGGATTTTGGTTATTAATAAACAGTTGACTCCAAGAATGACCTAACAAAACTGGCTAATTAGAGCTCCCTCAAGAGGGCTAGGAAAACTGGGGAGGGTACCACTGCTTGTACCAGGAAAGTAGCTGCTTCTGTAGCTTCATCACCCACTAGAAACACTTCAACAAAATGAGCAACACTCTCTTGCCTGGTCCCAAGCCCTGGATGCAGACTTTCCCAACTGTTGCTCTGCCTGTGGAGATCCTTATGTGTTTTGATTTTTTTTTTTTCCCTTAGATTATGAGGCTGTGCTTGCCACATACAGCAGAAGCTGCTTGAATTTTAAATTACACTGCTGTTGCAAACCAATTAGGGTTTGGGGGTTTTTCTGGGAGGTGGAGGTTGGTTTTTTGGGGAGGGGGTCACAATCCAGTGGATGTTTCTGCTTGAACTGTCCTGCTTACTTGTTGCAATATATTAGTTCTAATGATTGCGCTGATGATGCTACAGGCATATGAAACTATTTTTCGCTTTAGTGCGAAAGGGTGATGTGCAACTTGGCTTTGTAACTTTAAAATATTCAGGTGTAATACATCACCCCTTCAAAGATGTTCACATTAAATAAGTAGGGATGTACTTTATTGCAGACTCACATGTTTTTGTTGTAGGTATTATTGCATGTGCTACGTAGCAGAGGTTTTGAGATCTTACCCCTCAAAAAGAGATGTATGGGACTGGGATTTATTGAGTCTATATTGACAAGCTTAGGCTATAAGTACTTTCTAACACCCATGACTATGTTCAGTTCCAAAATAAAATGTATCTTGAAGACGTTCCCAGGAAAAAACTAATGAAATGCTATAGGAGCCTCATGCTCCCTCAAGGTGTGTGCTTAGTTCCCAAAACAGTATGTAGCTCCTGTATTGCAAACCTAAACTTAAGGAGTAGAGTTACATTTCACAAATGTCCCTGTAAATACACCATTAAGTCTATGTACCTAGTTACTGCAAGAGGAAAACAACCGGTTTTGGTGACATTTGCTTAAACGGGAGCCGGTGCCGAGCTCTGAGCCTGGGGCTCCCTTTAGCGGACCGACGCGTGTAGTGCACCGCATCTTGTGCTTTGGCTCCTGGTGACTTCACATTGCAGCAGCTTAGAAAATATGAAATGCTGTTATCCAACCCATTTCCCTATCAGTGCAGAACTGTTAATATAAATCTCGTTTTTCAGCAGTGTTGACACGAATCTTGTCTTGGTTAAAGATGGGGACAGATGCCAGGTCTCCCAGCTCCCACGTGATAACCAAAACACCAACCTTTCCTTCATTTGCAATAGTCCCCTGAGCAAAAAGCTCCTCCTTTGTGATTCCAAGTCTGGTCTTGAACCCCACAGCTGAGCTGGTTCTCCTGCTTGGAAAGCAAGTTCTTCTTTAATGCTAAGCTCATAGAGCTAAGACTGCAGGGACTTGAAACAGCTCTTTCCTTCCTTGGTCCAGTGGGTTACAAAATCAAATGTGCTCTGTCACTGTGTGCCTCCAGCCTAGGACAATGGAAGACCTCAAGACCCAAGTATTTATCTGTGGAAAGTAAAACAGGCCCCCTGAGGAGGTGATGGGTGGAAGGGGAGGAATTGTCTCCACTCTCACTGGGTGTGAATTACTGAGTCACTACAAGGACACATCGTAGGCCTCTTACATCTCAAGTGCCAAGTGTTTCACCTTCCCTCTCCCCACCTACTGCAGCGGCTGCATCTCGGGCATTTGCAGCACTGTATCACGTGGTCTCTCTCCAACTTCTTGACCTCATGGGCAAATTGTACTTCTCTGGAAAAGTAGGATAGGATGTAGGACAGCAATGTCAATGATGAGTCCTTGGAAATATATGGGCTGTCACTGGCACATGACCTGTACTTACTTGAGCCTGTGTTTTGGCAGCAGATGTCACTCAAACCTCTACTGCACACCATGGCTGTTTGTGATGAGGTACAGTGGCACAGCTAGTGAGTTTGTACTCTAGCCTATACCCAGCAACTTGTGTGTGTTGCAAAGTCCCTGATTTGATGATGTCTTCTTTTTTTTTTTTTTTTTTTAATACAGCTGAATATTGGGGGGAATTTGTGACAAGCTTGATCCTTTGTAACTTACCCTGCCTACTGAGGGCACTTAGAAGCTCCCAAGGAGTCACCTGCTGCTGCAAAGCTTTAACATAGAATTTACAAACCACGATACAATTCAGGAATTAAAAGTGCTTGTTAAGAGCTATGTGAATGACCAGAGCAACTGCAAATGGAAATATCAACAATGGAAACCTGACTGAGTTACGCTACAGCAGGTAAAAAGCTTGTTATGACAAAAAATGTCCTTCTAAGATTCCCCCCAACCCCCCTGCCCCTCCCCAAAGAGCTCAAACAAATTTTAAATTTGCATCCATTACTCGTGGGAACTTTGAAGTTCAGATTCCCCATTAACCAGTAAAAAACACAC
Source organism: Nestor notabilis (assembly GCF_000696875.1). Taxonomy (NCBI): domain Eukaryota; kingdom Metazoa; phylum Chordata; class Aves; order Psittaciformes; family Psittacidae; genus Nestor; species Nestor notabilis. Next base: position 7,165 of record NW_009933234.1, on the reverse strand, counting down.
TGCAGTGTACGGCATCATAGATTTTTAAGGAAGTAATCTATACCACTGATAAAAAATATTCCAAGGGCACTGATAAGTGTCACTTCCCTGAAGGTATGTCTTCTTAAGGAGAATGTAAGCCTAGTCTCCCTATCTACCCAGTACACATGAACGGAAAACAGTGGTCTGAGTCACTGGCAGTCTATACCAAGTTTGGACTGGTGGCCTGTGTGCAAAATGTTTGATTTCAGTATCAACTGCTTTGGTTCTTTGGCCCCCAAAAGTTTTTCTTTGCCATTCTTCACTGTGGCATGATGGAAAAATACTGATAACACGCAGGCGTATTAGAGTAAACCATGTGAATCTGAAGACCCCATATTATAGAATTCATTGCGTTTTAGAAGCAGATAAAGAATTGATGGCTTCCTTGGGAGCAGAAGCCAACATCTGGCTTTGGAGCAGAATCTGAATTTCCTAAGTCCCAGGAGCAGTCAGGTCTTGTGCCAGAGCTTTTGGCATCCAGTGCACTTTGGGGAAGACTAATTGTGTGTGGTAGCACATTCACCAAATGTGCAGAAAATCAGTAGCAAGTCTAATTGGTGACTTTGTAGAATGGGAGAGCTGGCAGGACAGAGCAGGAGATAAGACCTTGACAACGTTGCAGCTTTCCATAAACTTGTTTTGTTTAATTCCATGGTTTTGAACATATCGTCTATCAAGTCCTCATGACCATTTAAATTACATTTTCTAGTGACACTGGGGGATATGTTATTAATGCAGGATGGCGAGAGGTGTGTTCACAAATCCGTTTATCAGATAATGGGATTAACGCGCATACCTCCCGAGCGCTGCTTTAAAAAACTTACTTTTAAATCTACATATTCAGCGACTCCAGCAGCCACATTACAGACAACAAATGAAAGTGCTGGACAAGCATTTTGAAGGCCTTCTCTCACAGTTCTGATAATATGGCAGTGGTCCAAAAGGGGGAACAAGCTCTCATGTTACTGAGTCGGTTGAAGGATGTGAGCTACTGATAAAGTGAAACAAAAGCAGAGGAGGCTGCAGCTGCATTTGAAGCAGAAAAGAGAGGCACCTAAACACTGCAGGATACTGCCCTAACTGTACCAGAATCTCCTTTGCTTTTGAATTTCGCAGGAGACAGAATGGGCCCAGACAGAGAAGGCGAAAGAACAGGAGAATCAGAACTTCACAGTTAACTTTTGCCATGTCCTATATAGGTCTGGCCATGCCACAGCCGATGTGTTTGTGTAAACTAGTGTATTATGTCTTTCTGTGGTTTCATTTCTTATCACACACAAATTCTGTACTTTTTTCCCTACTTTCTCCTGTATTCTTTATAGGTAACTGCTTTTTTTAAGATGTACGTTGTGTTTTGATGTGTTCCTTTTTTGAGCAGTCTTATGTCTCAAAGTGGTTCTTTGAGTTTAGAATACAATCAACCACTGCATTTTTATTATTACAAGCATTTTACTTTTATTGTAAAATGAAAGTGCAGGAAAACACATCAGAGACAGGTTCTCTATGCAAATTCGAGGAATAATGTTCTGTTTTCTACAGGGACATGTACCTTACTTAGCATGAACTTCTGCTTTGTATGTGGCCAGCCACAAAGATTATTGAAAAGTTATTTCCATAGGCAAATACAATTTAATTTAAACTTTATAATTTTTCCCTCTCTTATTTAAAAAAAAAAAAAAGAAAGAAAGAAAAAAGAATCCTTGAAGGATAAAAGCGTATGGGTTGGTTTTGGGGTTGGTGGGTTTTGTTTGGTATTTTTTTGAGGGAGGGGGGGCGTTTGCTTTTTTCAGGAAAAGAATTACAAGTTTATCTTTGCTGGTAGAGACATGAACAAAACTCAGTCTGTCACTGCTAAACCTTTAAGTGTTGTAAACACAGCCTGTGGCGTTGTAGCACCAGCTCTTTCTAGATCTCTCTTGGATTGTTTGATTCTTGCAAAGCAGAGACAAAGGAGCAGTTTCAATATGCAAAGAACATTCCACTATTTGTAGAATGAGCTGGTTTCTAAGAAATGATAGTCTCTGCAACCGTAACAACCTGGCTTTAGCAGGAAAGCCTTGCTAAAAATTCCCCTTCCCTACAGAACCTGCTCCATCTTCTTACTCCCCTGCTGCAGTTCCTACCCCAGCCCCCATGGTGCTGACAGCTAGTGGGGTCATCATGGGTGGAGGAGCCATGTCTTACCCTATCTTTACTGCTGAAGCTAACACATCCAGCATACTCTTTAATACTCTCACAGTGCATGTGTTAATGCCCACCTACTGAAGAACATGCACAAATTTAAAGATTAGCAATAACACAGGAAAGTATATTGTGAGATAGGATAGGGAGTTTTATGGAGGAAAAGGATTAGCAGATATTGCAAAAAGGTGCTGCAGTAAAAGAAGTGCTGAAATTTTAATAACCTACAGTATTAAGTTTTTATCTTCATTTTTCTAAAGCTCTGCATCACAGGGTTGTTGGTTTGTTTTTTTTTTTCTGAGCCATAGGAAGGATTTACACACGCACATCATTTATTAATGAAATCTGGAAGCCAAGCAAAAATTCACAGCATCTTGAGACAAGAAAGGTCCAAACTTAGTGGTGTTTTTCATCATGCAAGGCCAGGGTGTGGGCTGGGCATGGCTTTATTAGGAGTTAATGTTCTGTCTTGGTTCCTAACCCTCAAATGGCAAGGTAGACTGGATCTCAGAGTTCAGCACATGCATTTCTCCCTTTAGACCAAGCAGAACATCAAAGAGTAGACACCATTTACTCTTGCTGCTGTGAGGCCAAAATAGCAAAGAATCAGCCTGGCATCAGTATGGGATCTAGAAGAAAACATCTTTATCACAAACACTCACCTTAGCTGTGGCACTTGCAGTGTGTGACTGTGTTTCCCTTCCATAACTCTTCAGGGATGTCTGCCTTTAAAAAAAATTCTGGCATCAGCACTAAAAAGATGTAGCCACTAGAGTACACCAACCTGCTGTTGTCCATGTTAGTGATAGGACTTCTCTTGCTGACTTGCCCTTGGGAAAAACCTGTACACAAAGTGAGACAAATGTGTTAAAAGACTACAGTTTCACGACCCAGTGCTGAAGAGAACTGCTCTGACTTCATGAGTAAAAGATATGGAGAATCTTTGTGACCCTAAAATACAGTATCCTACAGATTAATCTGTTAATCATTGGTTTATCTCCTGGTACACATGCATTCTGTGTCCAAAGAAACCAATAAGGAAAATTTCTGGGGAAAAATCCTTGTTTGTTTGGATTTTTTTAATTGAAGGTAGACTTTCTGAAGTAATACAAGTAATTGATATTCTTAGCTGAGTATCTGGGCCCAGTGACATAAACAGTGAAGCAGTAAGCAGAGGAGGCAATAGATGAATAAACAGGGACAGGAATATTGGCTATGACTCTGCTGAGTTGGCTCTCCACATCTCCCCAGTACAGCCAGGTGCTCCTAATGCCATCCAGCAGCAGCCTCAGAGATTTCCACCTAAGACCTCTCTGTCTTGCCAGCTGAGCAATGTGCTAGCTGCCATCATGACTGTGCCTACTGAAAAACCCAGCGCTTGTTTATAGACCTTTGTACTACCCTCAGAAGAGGACTGTTCAATTCCTGTTGTCCTTGATGGGAGAGCGCTGGCTATAAAGGGACACATTCGAAGAGCCAGTGGGACCCCAGTGCTGTTGGACCCTGTGTATGCTGGGACCACAAGGCTTGCAGAGACTGCATGTGATGAATACCCTGTTCTGATATGGTAGCATGGAGCCAAATGAATAAAAGTTTTTCCTTAAACCCCCTTGGCTCCACTTGCATGGTCAGTCTGTGCCAGCCAGCACATGGTGTCAGACGGGGGAGGACTGTAAACATCAGTGAGACCATATGACAAGCTCATGGTGGATATGGCAGAAGCAATGGAGAGTAAAATGCATGTGCAGGGATCTTAAATCCTTTAATCCCAGTAGGATTTTTCTTTTTTTTTTTTCCTAGCCCTAACTTGGTTTCTCAGTTATGATTGTATCCTGACTCCCTCCCAGAGAGAAATGAGAACATTTCCTCACAGGGAATCAAGCCCATACCCGGGTTTGTTTCTTTTTCGTTAGTGCATGTAACTCCCAACAATCCGTGTGTCTGTGTAAATCTGACTTCAGCGATTTAATTTTTTTCCCCACTAGATGGTGCTTGAGCACCGCCTCACCGCACGGCTCTGCAGGTGCGGCAATTCTGCCCTGGTGATCTGCTCTCTGCCCAGGTGTGCTCAGCTCTGGGGACTGGAAGCAGAAGCATTCAGCAGTGCAGGTTTGGCTCTTGGCCTGCACTGTTGGCATCGTGCTTGCCAGGCCGTATCATTAATAATACATTTCTTTTCCTCTGCTGAAAACAACAGCGACAACAAATTACTGCTTAGTGGAAAGCCAGAGACCCTATGAGTTAATTCCTTGTGAAAGGGTTGCTGAAGTCACACACGTGTTTGCAGAGCATGATCATGTCGTATATATGAGGCAATTTGCATGTCTTCGAGTGTTTCGATTTTGGAAGTTTGCAGTGTATCTCTGTTCCAACATAAGCTTTGGGCTGTAAGGTTTGGGAAAGTAACTTCCAAAATATGGCTGAACTCTGTTCTGGTACAATGCCATCTGATGGCGGATGGTCTAAATCCACAGACCTCTAGTAATGATAGTGTTGGCAGGCGGAGCAACACCTGCTAGTCAGGCTTAGGTGCATGTTAGCTCAGTTACAGTATGGTGCATGTCAGTACTAAAATTCACTGCAAACTGTTCTAGACAGATACGAAACCTGCTCTGTGAAGACCAAACAGACAGTCATTGATATTTCACTGAAGCCAGATGGGAATGAGAAGTTTGATGGCATTTCCAGGGGTAGGGGGTGGAATTAAATCTGATTTTACTGTCCAAAAAGAAAAATGAATTTAAAAACATTCTTTTCCCCGTATCTTCTAAAAATCAGCAATAAGTCTACTAGTATTTTTTCTGAGTTTTTAATACTGTGTTTGTGTCCTCAACCTTGGCATATGCTAATTTCAACTGCTTTTATACTGTGCATTTGGACTTCCATAAGTGAAAGCTTAAAATGAAGCTGCTGATTTTCCCAGGCCTGGGTCTCTCTGTGTTACTGAGAGAATAATAAATTCACCTTTTAAACAAGCTCACACAGGTGAAAAAATGTGACTGCTTCCTTCTTATATAGGTAAAAGCTGGTAATTTATTATGTAGCTGAAATAGTCCTCTCCTAAGCGCTGTTTCCCCAACACAGTCAGGAAAATCTGTACTAAATCTGTGATATAATGCTAAGAGAAAGTGATCTTTCTCTAATTTTCAACAACTCAGACTATAGAACTGAACACCCACAGCAGGACTGAGCCCACCTGGATGGTGCTGCAAGTGAAGACTTCTGCCAAAACTGCATCAGACATCCTTGCAAGCCCAGGCATGTCTGTAAGCTTGGCAAGCTGCTCACCTCTGAGCTTTCGGTAGTCACCAGCATAGCTCAACATGGGTGTCAAGTATTCTGACTCCACTTGCGAAGTTCTTAATTGTGACTGAGCCCAAAATGATCAGCCTGTGGTGCACTGTCCTCCCCAGCAAAGGGTGTCCTCATGAATATCTCCTGTTACCTTAGCTCCCACAATGTACTGATTACAGGGATAAATAATGTATGCTGGGAACTACCCAAAGTGAGGGGTGAGCTTTTTAGAGCCTGCCTCTGTCGCAGGCTTCAGTCACAAAAGGTATTGCCTTTTTTAATCTCTTGTTCTCTGGTTATTTTGAAAGCGCATTTGGTTTCCAAAGCTAATGGTGACATTGTTTGCTTGCCAGTGAGCTGATTGGCCATTGTTCTTTTAAATCAGAGGAATTTAAACTAATGCTCTTTAACCGTTCTGGGAAAAAAATCTAACTTTAGAACTGGACTCAAAAAGATAATGGCAATGAGAAATATAACGCAGTGTTGCAGGATGGCTGCTTTTAAAATGGTCTGTGGATGGTGGATGCAGTGGAAAAAACGGGTTGGCTGGCAGCTGGTAATGTATTGATGCACCTGATGTTTTGATTATGCTGGTTTGTCAAGGGCACCTGAAGAGTCAGCTATTGTAATGGAAAAGCAAAAGAAAAGTTATCCTGCAAATGCTCAGAGCCAAATTTGTCACCATTTCAGGGTCAGATTGTCCCTCTCCCTTCTCTGTCCGCCCGCCAGTGTTGCTTGTGTTTCCAAGACTCGTATCTGAAGGACAACGTACTTGGATGATATCGCTCAACTTTGGTGCTTCCAAAAGCATTTCAGTGGTTAGATCAACAAGACTGAGGCTGGCCATATGAGTTAAGCATCTTTAAGTCCTGCCTGAAAGTTGGGGACACAAGGACATTTAGGACAGAAAAAGTCCAAGATTTGTTCAAAGGGAGGTAAGAAGTCTATTGCATACCCAGAACACATCCTCCCCATGGAGTGCAGGAGCTGTCAGACAGACATGTCCAATGTGAATATTTAAAGCATTCTCATACTCACATTTGTATGCACGGAGAGGGACAGAGAAGGGTGCTTCTGTTTTCAAATAAGGCTGAAGCAAGAGAGTAGTGTGCCTAGTGCTCCCAAACCCTTTTTATCTTCCATCTTTCCATCTGCCTGCCTGCAGAAATGGTAATACCTACAGGGATTTGCACCTCTCAGCTGGAGCAGGGGAAGTCCTCCAAGCATGGGGAGGAGGGGGAGGCACACAATTTCAGAAAATACCACAACTGCCAGGCTCAGGGGAGCAGAGATTGGAGATGCTGATTTGAAGAGTTAGAAGGTAGGGAGCAGTTCAGCTTTGGGGATAAGGGTCCAGCTACAGGCCAACAGCAGTGCTAAGGATGAATGTCAAAGTTGGAGACAGTCAGTGTAAAGCTTGTAGCCAAAGCTGTGTAGAAGGTTCTTGAGTAATGGGCTGTGTTTTTTCAAAGACTGACATATCCTCTGGAGGGGAGCACTTCATCTTGCAATCCATACGTTAGTTTGTTATCCACCTTCACACCCTGCCCTCCCATGCTCAGCAGTGACTTTCTAAACCCTCTGATGCTCCTGTTTTCAAATGTATTTCCTTATTATTTTCCCCAGAGATTAATCTCTCTTGTCATAGAATCATAGAATCATAGAATAG
>NW_009933233.1:57035-64769 GCF_000696875.1 Nestor notabilis | reverse complement strand
CCCTAACTATTCTATGATTCTATGAAATCCAGAGGTGTGTGAACAGCAGTCAATAGAGAAGGTCTGCCTTAGAAAGAAAACCAGTGCTGAATAATAGGCATTGCAAGCCAAAGCTCCTTAAGGGATTTGAAAGTTGATTCTAGTATAATGTATACTGGTTCTTTTGAATTTCCCTGGAAAAGAAGTCACAATTTAATTCTGATTCTTTTTACTAAGTAGAAGCTGTGAAGTGATTTTTCTAAACCAAGTAATATCTGATTGCAAAGGGAAACTCCTCAGGCCAAGTGGCTCCTTTTATAGTGTTCTGGCTATATGTCGATATCGACTGTGCTAGTGACACAAGACAAACAAATATTGTTATATGCCCTAAAGATTGCCCCTGCTTTTTACTTATGAAATTGCTATTTAAATTATATAATTTTTAATTTGAACTGTAAGAAATACACGCTATTAATGTATTATAGTGGATTATTCCAGTAGTTTTTTTAATAAATCAGATAACTGAATGATACGATTTTTAACAGTAAGACAACTACAGTTAAACACATGATGTTTTTCTATAGGGACTATGTATATTTTTGTTCTTGAAAAGATAGGTATAATAGCTGGAAACTATTCCCATTTTTCCAATCCTTCCCAACAGCAACAAAACATAATAGTAAACCTCTCTCAATGGTATTTCCATAAGTTTTTGAATCAGGAATACTTACAGTAAAATTTCTCTTTTCATAGAACAGGAGCTGTGCTGCAGCGGACAGAAATCCTTTTCTATGTACATGCCTACTGTCTGAATGGAAAGCATGAGATGTTATATAAACCAGATGGAGAGAGAGTCCCTATAGGTGACTAATATGCCCTAGGGGCACAGCAAGACTACTGTTTATTTGGCAAAAATTTGCCATTTTCTAATGAGAAGTTTAAATGCACGTATGCTCAGCTGCTGGTGAAACTCTAAAGATTTATATCAGCGTTTGCTGTGAATTTTCTTTCTTCGGGTATTCCTGCAAGAAGACGCAGCTAATGCCAGCTAAACCTGGGGGGCATCAGTGACTCTCACCTCACCCCCTGAAGGAGTCCCTTGCCTGTTCCTGAGCCTTGGTCTCCTAAAACCATGCCTTTCACTCCAGAAGGAGGTACATCAGGTACCTCCAGATTTTCCTTGCTTCCCCATAGCAGTCCCCATTTCTATTCTGCAGTATAAGCTGGCAGAAGAGGTGGATTCAGCAGCCTTCACTCCTGGATGATTTTATGATATTCCTTTGACACAACGGAATGGTCTGTTCTAACATGGACATTACAGAGACAAATATCACTCAAGAAAGTCCTAAATTTTTCACCTTAGGTGAGATACAGGGTTTTAAAACAAGCTTCCCACTTCTCAGGGAGCGTTTTCCTGTGCTCAGATCCTTCACTCTCCTCTCCTGCTCAGTCAGGGCAGGCTCATGCCAGCTCCTTAAGGGACTCTGATGGTACATCTCTCAGAGTTTGTCCATTTCTTCCCTGCTTTGCAATTAGTTTTTTTACAAGGTCTCCAATATGACTGTCATCCTTCATCTTCCCTACTTTGATTTTCTTAGGTTACGAAGTTGCCTGCTGCTCAGCTACCCTCGCATCTCTCTTGATGTTTTTCAGGCACTGTGTGCCAAAGGCTGATGATGCCTAGCAGAGAGACTGCCAGAATGAGGCTAAGACAATTGTTTATAATTCTGTTTTGCATCAGGACACGCACAGCTGCTATTATTATAGGAATTTAAAAACTCCTACAAGAGCAAGATTTTTTTTCCCCTCAGTTTTGCTTCAACAATTTAAGGCAACATTTCCACACAATTAAAAACCTCAGTGCAAAAAGGTATTGCTTGAGTTTAGCTAGAGAGTTGCTGTAAAACTTCAGAGAGCTTTTTATTTTACCTTTTCCTGTTTTCACATTTTAGTAAGTGATCATTTATATTAAGATTGTCAGAGGCTTCTAGATAGCTCTTGATATTAACAATAGAGTTTTTGTTCTTGGTACTCTGACATTTTCATTAGTTTTAATTCTTCCTGTATTTTGTATGCAATAAAGTATAATTCTCATACAAGTACTTTGTCACTGAAATTCTAAGTAAAATCACGTCTTGCCAAAATACTTAACCTGTCCAGATAGATAGCTGTTATGATGCTTCTGAAGTGATTATCACCACACCTAAAAGGAACAACATGAAACAAAATCCCAGCTTGCCCTTTCTGTACACATTACTTGTTGGAATTGCTTTGCACTTTTTCCCCTGCCTTCTCATCTGGTCATGGGAAAAGAGATCAGTTCACAATTACGAGAAGGCTCAAATAGTGACAATGTAGGTCTTTATACTTCGGAACAAGAAAAGCTTTTTGAAGTGTACCAATTTCAAATATAAGAATGCTATCATAAAATAAAAAATGCCAGTGATACTCAAGATGTTCCTTCTATTTACCCTGCATTCTTCAGACAAAGTTGCTGGATAGTTTCAAACTGAACTTCTGTTGAATCTACTATGCAGCCTAGTAACCCACAGGAAAACACACAAAAAATAGAAGGATAAGTGTGCATCTGATATGGTTTGATCTGCAGTGAAGACATGCATAGCCACTATCTTTTTATATTGAAGCTGCTGGAAATAACCTCTAAGATCTAAATTCATCTAAGTAACCTTTGAGTCTGCCTTCCTTAATATAGAACAAGACAGTTTCAAAGGATTATGGACTTTCTAAGAGAGCCATTAGTGACCCTTTGCTGTGAAATTTTTCCTCACAGCTTCCAAAAGAGTTAGTCTGGGATCTCTGAATATAGTAGTATGAGAAGACTATGGGCTTACTGAATTGACCTACATTGAGCTAGCAAACCTAAACCTTCCATCTTGCATCATGTCTTTTACAGTCATATATCGCCTACAGTGCAGCCTTTTGCTCTCCCTGCTAGTAGTGAGCACTCATCATCTCTGGAGAAGTCAGCATTCCATATGAGTGTTTTATCATTACTGCAGAGTGGCAGAAGAGTTTGTAGAGTAAATACTCACTCAGCCCAGCTTAAAATTCCGCCAGCTGCAGCGCACTCAACCTCTGTGCAGACAGGGATTCTCCCATAGGGTGCAGTACATTTATTTTTTTCATATTTCTTATACAAATAGCAGCATTTGCCCCAGTTTTGGAACTATGGAAAATTCTTGTCCACAGCACTCACAAGAAATTGTTCCACCTTCTGAATTCAGTTTTTATGTGCTTTTATGTTTTCCTGCTCTTTCTCACACTGGTCTGTGTTCTGTCCATTGAACGGGTCATATAGGGCACACCTATTTAAGCAGTTTTAGAAGCAGTACCTCTGTAAGTCAACCGTGGCAGCTTAAACCATGTTAAAAGTGGAAGTGAAAATGGAGAGAGAACGCCTCACTGTTGTCCATATCGGTAGCATATTGGTCCAGATTAGTCAATTTGAAGATTAAAACCAAGGAGATTGTGGATTAAAAAAGGAGTTTATAAAAAGGATATTTTAGTTCAGGAAGTTAATAAAAAGAATTACCAAATTAAAATATTTTATCTGTTATCTTTGAAATTAACAACTTGTATATTTGTTTCAGTCTAGGATTTTTTTAAACCAAAAATAAAATGTCTTTTTTTTTTTTTTGGTTTATTGATGTTGCTATCCATTTATTGTCTCCTTCTTTTCCCATTTATGTGAAATTTGAGATTATTAATATCATAATAAAGTGAAAAATACCAATAGTTCATTACCTTCAAAACATTCCATCTCATAATATTTGTATGTCCAAACTTTTTTTCTGAATGTGATCCCAAAGTGCATTTTTAGTGAAGTTGGAGTTTAGTGACACAGCAGAGAAACTGTGAAAGGTATGACAGAAAAAGTCAAAATACACATAGAAAAAGATTGAATATGACAAGGTCTGGTTCAAGAGTTCTCTGAAGAAGAATTCATTAATAATAGGTGTTGAAGGTAATCCCAAGGCTGCAAAAGAGACCTGCAGGTACAAGCAATTTAGCCCTTCCCCAGAGCTCCCAATTCTCTTTGCTACTGTTTGCAGTGAGCAAAACACCTCCCAACTGGGAATAATCTAATCAAAGCAAGCCATATGTCAATAGGGCTTGTTAATTCACATTTCAAAAGAAAAATTAGAAACTTAAAATATTTTAAGCTGGTAAAAAAGGAGGGGAGAGGGAGAAGAGTTGCACTGCACAGCACTGACAGAACAAAATGAGCTAATAGTTAATACTGAAATACAAGCCACCAAGTAGCCCAGCCTGTGAAAAGCACCAAATGGCCTTCAACCATCTGCATGTGGTCCATGCAAAGCTGCCTTTTCACACTGGGCAACTTTTTAGTGTCACAAAGTGGGCAGCTGTGGCTGAACTCTCTAGGGCAAGAAGCAGGAGAGCACTTGGCAGGTGTTTATTTAAATATTCTTTTGCATATTAAAATCCAAAGCTGCTTTGAGCACTGTTTTTCTCCATCCCACATTTTGGTGTAAATGTGTAAATAAAACACAAGTGAAAGCACTTCTCCTTTCTTAACAAGAAGAAAAAAAAAAAAAAAATTTCTTGGCATTTATACGGCTGAAAAGGCTCATGGGTGTCTCTTGAGGAACTGCACGTCCTTTTCTATGTCAGTTTTCTCTGCAATGCTTCATCATTGCTTTGTTGCTGCTGCAGCCATGTAGACTGATGCACAAGTGATCCAGAAAGATGATTTGCATAGGTTACCTACATGGAAGAATAAGTAAATTATTTTAATATATTAGTTACAGCTGTATATGCTTTTTTGTCAGGAGTTTCTTGGAACAGTTACTTTTATTACTTAATTGTCACTAAAGCTGATTAAAATGTGGATTTTTTTGTAAAAATAAATTATAACTGAAAATTCGATGCTGACTAGTGAGCATTAATTTACCTGGACTTATCTGACTTCTCTGGCATATTTTCATTTTGAATGGAAAAATACTGTCTTTAAACTAAAACCTTTATTTTAGATCTTGTAGAACTTATTTTGGAAATGCTACTTGCAGTGTCTCCAGAGAACTACATTTGGATGTTTTATGTTATTGCTTATTTCACCCCCTAAGCATGTCTGCCTTCAGAACCGTAGTTATATCAGTGACTTCATGGTAAAAATTTATTAAGTGCTCTGCAGTATTAGCGTATAAAGTAGAAATCAACACAGAGCTTGCAAAAATAAATCAACTTGTTTCTCGAAGTTTTCACCTGGTGTTTTTGCAACCCAAGGATTTGACTTTTTTTTATTTTTTACCCTTGTCTTAATAAAAGATGTCAACATTCTCCAGAAAGCCAGCTGTATACTGGGCTGCACCAAAACAAGCATGGCAAGCGGGTCAAAGGAGGTGATCCTGCCCCTCTGCTCTGCTCTCATGAGTCTCCACTCAGAGTACTGTGTACATATAGTTCTAGTGTCCTCAACATAAGAAGGACATTGACCTGTTGGAGCAAGTCCAGAGGAGGGCCACGAGGATGATGAGGGGACTGGAGCACCTCCCATATGAAGACAGGCTGAGAAAGTCGGGGCTGTTCAGCCTGGAGAAGAGAAGGCTGCGTGGAGACCTCATAGCAGCCTTCCAATATCTGAAGGGGGCCTACAAGGATGCCAGAGAGGGACTCTTCACCAGGGACTGTAGTGGTAGAAGGGGAATGTGTTTAAACTTAAACAGGGGAAGTTTAGTTTAGATATAAGGAAGAACTTTACCCTGAGCATGGTAAGGCACTGGAATAGGTTGCCCAAATAAGTGGTAAATGCTCCAACCCTGGAGCTGTTCAAGGCCAGGCTGGACAGAGCCTTGTGCCACATGGTCTAGGGCCATGGCAGGGGCGTTGGAACTAGATGATCTTAAGGTCCTTTCCAGCCCTAACCATCCAGTGATTGCATGATTCTATGGTTCTCTTTAAAGCTGCTTTTGCCTGTAAACTCCACAAGGGGGTAGGAAATCCTTTCTCACAGTTTATGCTGTGACACAGAAGATGGGAAGAAACCCAAAACCCGAGTTTAACTATTGTGACCATGAGCAGGCACTACAGATAAACCTGCGAGTTGCTGAGCTGCCAACCATTTAAAAATAAAAATATAGCACTTGTTTGAATAAAGATCACTGGCTTTGAAGATAGCTCTGAATATTGCAGTTAGAGGCATTGCAAGAGAGAAGCTGTGGGTGAATTACCTGGCTGGGATGCTCTTAAGCAGGTCTTGCTGTCCTGCATATTCAAAGTGGGGTGTACCAGAGAGGAAAAGGACCATGGGGGTCTTCTCAGACTGAAGTGCCCACCTAGATGTGGGTGCTTGAACTCCCTCCTTAATCCAGGATTGGAAATATATTCTTCAAGGGCAAGATGAGCTTTTGCTGCAATCATTCGCAGTAAAAAAGATACAAGAAGTCCTAACACTTCTGACTGCTGCCCTGAGGAGAAGAACACGGTCTAGGTTTGTACAGACTAGAATTCATGCTAAAATGGTTCACTGTACTGGGTGGAAAATAGATTAAATGGTGAGTGTATGTTTCAGAAAAACAAAATAAACCAAACAACTTGCCATGATATTTAAGAAGAGGAATAAATAAAGATGTACAGTGCTTGAGTCCGAACATAAATGGTGCAACCCACTGAACCGAATTTAACAAATGTTATAGTAAAAACCACAGACACTCAAGTCAGGTTCTCTTGTGTACCAGGAGAAGAAAATCTCCATTACTCTGACGCCCCAGGTTTTGTGCAAAGCAGTGCTTTGTTTAGCACCAAGTTTAGCACCAGTATCAAGTATAACAGCAGGTGAAAAAGCATGGCATGCCACAGAGTTGTTCAGGAATCAAATCCCACTGTCTGACAGATCTGCCAGTCCCCTTGGCCAGAAAAACTACCAAAGAAGATCTACCTGCGAACTGCAAGTTGGGTAGCAAGACTAAGTAGATACTCCTTTAACATCCAAGGGCATGCACTGGACACACACAAGGACATGACACACTGCAGCATCACAGATAGCTCAAAAGTGTTCCTTGGAGATTTCTGGGAGAAATGTGGTGTTTGTAGACATAATGTATTGGGCTCAATCTGAATATATGCTATATGTTAATGAAGTAATTCAATCCTTACTAAAAAAGTCCCTGATTGCATCGTATGTCACCAGCTAGACAGGTAGTATGTATCAGAATTTTCAGAAATTCCTAAATGTGGACCTAATTAGAAACCTAACATTAACTTAACACAGAATCATAGAGTCATAGAATCACGGAACTATAGAATCAGCCAGGATGAAAAAGACCTTTAAGATCATTAAGTCCAACTATTACCCCAGGACTGTCAAATCCACCACTAAACCATATCACTAAGGCAAACTGATCTCCCTTCAAGACCTCCCCTCATGGCTGCCCCTCATGATCTCCACTTGCAGCCACCCCTTATCTGTGCCCCATACTGCTCCACATGGTAAAGCTGCCGCCCCTGCCAAACCTTGCAACTAATGGCTGCCCCAGCTCTCCTCTCATGACTACTCCTCACCCTCCATGGCCACCCATCACATCCCATGGCCACCCGTTCTTTCCCCTCACTATCTCCACTCATGGCAGCCCCTTCTTTCCCCTCACCATCTCCAGTCATGGCCTCTCCTCCTCTCCCCTTATGACATCCCCTCATGGATGCCCCTTTTTTCCCCTTATGATGTCCCCTCATGGCTGCCCCTCCTCTCCCCTCCCAATCTCCCCTCATTGCAGG
>NW_009933233.1:56431-56995 GCF_000696875.1 Nestor notabilis | reverse complement strand
CCCCCACAAATCTCCCCCAATGGCACCCCCTCCCCTCCCATCACAACCTCCCCTCATGGCTGCCCCTTCTTTCCCTTCACAATCTCCCCTCATGGCTGCCCCTCCTTTCCCCTCATGATCTCCCCTCACAACGGCCCCTCATACCTCATGGCTACCCCTATTCTCCACTGATGATCTCCCCTCATGGCTACCCCTTTTTTCTCATGATGTCCCCTCATGGCAACCCCTCCTCTCCCTTCACAATCCCCACTCATGGCAGCCCCTCCTCTCCCTTCATGATCTCCCCTCATGGTTGCCCCTTCTTTCCCCTCATGATCTCCTTGGCGCCCCCCCCTTTCCCTTCATGACCTCCCCGCATGGCTGCCCCTTTTTTCCCCTCACATTCTCCACTCATGGCAGCCCCTCCTCTCCCTTCATAATCTCCCCACATGGCTGCCTGTTTTTTCTCATGATCTTCGGTCATGGCAGCCCCTCCTCTCCCTTCGTGATCTCCCCGCATGGCAGCCCCTCCTCTCCCTTCATGATCTCCCCTCATGGCTGCCCCCCCTTTTCCCTCCTCATTTC
>NW_009933233.1:51327-55966 GCF_000696875.1 Nestor notabilis | reverse complement strand
CTCCTCCCCCTTCATGCTCCCCCGTCATGGCAGCCCCTCCTCTCCCTTCATGATCTCCCGTCATGGCAGCCCCTCCTCTCCCTTCATGATCTCCCCTCATGGTTGCCCCTTCTTTCCCCTCATGATCTCCTCTCACAGTGGCCCCTCATAACTCATGGCTACCTCTTTTCTCCACTGATGATCTCCACGCATGGCCGCCCCTTCTTTCTCCTCACAATCTCCCCTCATGGCTGCCCCTCCTCTCCCTTCATGATCTCCCCTCATGGTTGCCCCTTCTTTCCCCTCATGATCTCCTCTCACAGTGGCCCCTCATAACTCATGGCTACCTCTTTTCTCCACTGATGATCTCCACGCATGGCCGCCCCTTCTTTCTCCTCACAATCTCCCCTCATGGCTGCCCCTCCTCTCCCTTCATGATCTCCCCTCATGGTTGCCCCTTCTTTCCCCTCATGATCTCCTCTCACAGTGGCCCCTCATAACTCATGGCTACCTCTTTTCTCCACTGATGATCTCCACGCATGGCCGCCCCTTCTTTCTCCTCACAATCTCCCCTCATGGCTGCCCCTCCTCTCCCTTCATGATCTCCCCTCATGGTTGCCCCTTCTTTCCCCTCATGATCTCCTCTCACAGTGGCCCCTCATAACTCATGGCTACCTCTTTTCTCCACTGATGATCTCCACGCATGGCCGCCCCTTCTTTCTCCTCACAATCTCCCCTCATGGCTGCCCCTCCTCTCCCCTCATGATCTTCCCTCACAATGGTCCTGCGTCCCTCATGGCTTCCCCTCCTCTACCCTCACTATCTCCCCTTATGCAAACCCCTCCTTTCCCCTTATGATCTCCTCTCATGGCCAGCTCTTCTTTTGCCTTACAATCTTCCCTCATAACCTCCTTTCCTCTCCCCTCACAATATCCCGTCACCCCTCATGGTTACCCCTCTTCTCCCCTGATGATCTTCCCTCATGGCTGCCCCTCCTCTCCCCTCACTATCTCCCCGCATGACCACACCTTTTTTCCCTCATTATTTCCCCTCATAGCTGCCCTTCCTTTCCTCTCACCATCTCCACTCACGGCTGCCCCTGCTCTCCCCTCACCGATCTTCAAACATTATTTTAAGATATTATGGTGTGACTAACAGGAAGGATTAAATCTCACTCTGCAGAGTACTTGAGTACAGCGGTAAATGCTGCTGGCAGCCAACATTGTGAAGATGCCTAAAAAGGATCTGTAGTTGCCTCCAAGTCTAGTGTTACATCTATTATTTTGTGGCCCATCATGTGACTCATGGTTTCACAGACATTTAGCATTTGCTAGCTGTAAATGAAAACCCCATAGCTTTTAACACAAAGACAGATCTGATGGCGTGCAGCTTTCTCTGAAGAAGCCACACTGAGCTGCATGCAGACATGACCTGGCACAGCTGGCTGTGTCCCCCACTACCTGTCATGGCCCTCCCCACTCCCTGCCAGCACCAGCACACTGCGGCTTCTCTGTATTGCCCCCAGACATGGTGTATTTCATGTGGTTCAGTGTTTATCGCATCCAGCTCTGCTCTGTTCCCCGCTCTGGCTGTTCAGCTAGTGGCAACTGTGCACAGGGAGAGTATTTGCATCAAGTTAGAGACCTTGGGTTTATGTTTCTTCTTACAAAAGGTGGCAACCTTACACACCACCCTGAACAAGTCTGTGACCACCAGCTCCTTGCTGTCTCAAGTGTTTCAGGGTTGCGGTAGAAACTGGGATTCTCCAGACCCAAAGTAGAATGAATGTCTTCATATTATTACCTATGCAGTAAAAAGTTTTCAGCAAAGGAAATGACCAGCTGTCACTGGCATGCCATACTAGTATAGATGTGATAAGCCAAGAACTGAAAAAATATGTGAGTGGCTTTTTGGTAGTCACACTTCGGTAAGGGTATGCACTGTATGCACACTGCGAAAGGTAAGTCAGAGGTACAACTCACCATCAAAAGACTGCAGTAGCTGCATTCAGTAACGACAACTCAGCCAACCTTATTTTAAGCATGTAACTGATGTGAGCTCTGGCAGTGACTCTTACTGAGTTCAGAGGGAGATCAGCACGGCAAGGACCTCAATTAGAGGCTCCAGTTCAGTGTGAAAGTTTTGTGGTCTGAATATAGGGTAGGCTGTCAGCAAACATATTTTATAACATCTGGAGCCTGATGTCTAAACAGAGAAAGGACAAGCACATACCTGAGTGTGAGCAGTACTCGTTCCCAAGTACTCCTCCCCAGGTACAAAGCACACAGACGATGGGAGCTGAAAACCCAGTTCTGTTGTTTTCAGGGGAAAAGATCAACTTCAAGCCAAAATTACACTCAAATTCTATTTGCTTGGGAATAACAACAGACTCTATACATCTGCTAATGTCCCAGTCACAAAAGGGTAACAAAGACTCTCACCGTATGCGCCTAGGATGTACTCAGTTTAGGAGATCATTGATGGTGAAACTCAAGAAAGATTAGGTGCATACAAACAAGGTAAGGTGAAATACCCAGACTACGGACTGCATGTAAGCACTTTCTGAAGTTAAAAAAATGAATATATTAAAATATTCTAGAAAGACTTAAACTTCTGAAACACTATCAAGACATTAAAAGGAGACTAAGTGGTAAACAAATATATTAAATGAGTCTGATTTTATTAAAGAAATTATGAGACAATTTTACAGGACTGACTTAAAATTCATATTGTGCATTTCAGGCTTTTACTAATATGAATAACTCATATTACTGAATATTGAATATACACTGTATATATAATGAACATTTAGTAACCTACTGTTCTTCATTTCTAGAGCTGCTGTCTGTAGAATCTGTTACTGTGACTGATCTTCAGATAGAAGTTTTATTGTACAAAAATATGGGTTAAATATCTTGCCTTTTAAGATATATTTAAATGTTTTCCAAAACCATGAATAGAAAAAGCCATATACCAATGGATTGCAGAAAGAATTTAAATACCCAAGGCAGTTTAGAGTATCAAACAAAGGTAAAGGAGTAGAGAAATTTAAAAACGGATCAATTAAGATTGTTAAAAAACAAGGAAACCAGCATATTAAGAAACCCAGCATAACTATACTCAAAGTCTTGGCAGCTTTCCTATCTTTATTCCTAGAAAGATAATTTTTCTTATCCTTTGTGTGTCTTTGTGCTTGGCTCAACTCACATGTGTGCCTTTGGGATACTGTAAAAATTTTAACATAAATCCCTATCATTATACAAGCAGGAGCAAATAAACCAACTGTGAATAAAATAGTTCCCCATAGTTTGTTGAACATAATAGGGCATGAGCTTGACCATTTAACCAGTATTTCATAGCCCTCAATCCCAGAAGCATAAGCTTCTGAGAAAACCACACCAAAAGCAAAAGCAGCAGGTGCTGACCAACACACTACTAGGACTTGTTTTATGGTGATGACAGTCATGGTGCTGGTGTAATGCAGAGGGTTGCAGATTGCATAAAACTGATCCACAGCAATGGAACAAAGATGGAAAATGGAAACTAAGCAGAGCAACAGGTCAAAACTGTACTGAACTTTGCAGAATGTCATCCCAAAATGCCAGCAGTTCTCCACAGACCTTACCATGCTGTAGGGCATAATGGCAAAGCCCAGCAGAAAATCAGTGACAGCCATGGATAGGATGAGGAAATTGGTCGGAGAATAGAGCTGCTTGAAATATGAGATAGAAATGATTATGGCCAGACTCCCTAAGATGGTGAGAATGAAGACTGCTCTTATGAATAGATACATTACCCCTCATACACCTGATGACCTAAAGGTCTCAGGACAGGATCTATTTCCAAACTCAGAGCAATCAGTCAAATCCCTTGAGTTATTTGAAGAAAGTGTAATCAATCCTTTATTAGACTTCTCTACTGGAGATGCTGTTCCATAGGCAGATTTATTTTCACAAGTTTCTGTAAGATTCCAAATGCTAACATGAGAATACAAGATAAAGTAAGTCAAGAGCATGGATTAAATTACTAAGTGAAATGTAGTAATTCTAAGGCAAACTTTTTCTTGGCTTAAACAAGGACCAAATGCAACCAATTATTTTTCTGAAATGGTACATAAAATCTGATAACTGAAAACTACTATAAAATTCATTGCAAATAATATTTAAAACAAAGTAGCTGAAAGTAAACTTAATTACATCTTAAATTAACTAAATTGTATGATAACATCCATTTTATATTGTGCATTCTATTGTATCTGCAGCATTTTGTAAAATACTGTTCTTGCATTTTATATACATCATAACATTAGTAGTTTTAAAGCATCAGAAGAAAAAGATGCATAGACAAGAAACACTCAAGTCACTTCAGTCTGTAAATACTATATAGGAGTTATTTGTCTCTTAAATCTTAGAATATTGATCTTTTTTGTATAGGAGAAATGTTATACAGGCTGACACACCTCAGGTTTCTTGGAGATTTCAGTTAATGAGCCATTCATCTAAAATGCTCCTCTTAAGAGTCACAAATCAGCTGACAAAACCCCCTTTCCCAAATTTTCTATGATGCTAAACTCACCTGCTGTGGATTATGAAGTACCAGCTATGAATGCATCTAATGAAAATTGGTTGTAAAATTGTAAAAAAAAAAATACAAAAAAATA
>NW_009933233.1:15425-51296 GCF_000696875.1 Nestor notabilis | reverse complement strand
CTACATGTACACTTGTTTTCTATCATTACAATTCCACTAACTAAAAGGGAATGGAAATAAGCTGAGTTTTGTCTTCTGTAATAGACTGTGGTCCAGCTTCAGTAGTTATAAATGAATATACTAGTGAGTATTTTCAAGGGACAAAATATTCTCTTCATCTGTCTGGGGAGAGCCAGACCCATTTCTTCCACCTCTTTTCCTGATAACTTGTTCTGGACTAAGAGCAAATTTAGAAACAGAAGCAGAAAGAGATACTCTTCTCCGCAGCAATTTAACCTACTTAAAAGGAACTTGGGAAGCAGCTTGGTCCACCAACTTTTTCCAATAGGTATCACCTTGCAATTAAGAAAATACAGAAAGAGAGCACGAAAAGATTAAAAAGAGTGCTTGTCAGTCAGTTTTACAGGCTAATCCTACCTGCATCTTTTAGTAATACCATCAATAAACTCTTCAAGTAGATGTTTTCCTGTTTTGTTATTTTCCTGCAAAACTACAATGTCAGTAAAAGCCAGACCCTCTCTGTAACTTGGCTTAGATTAACGAAAGGTTGGAGTTTTTTTTTTCTTTTATATCATTGCATTTAATTCCTAAGAGATTTTGAATTAAAAATATGTATGTGATTTAGAGGTTTACATCAACAGGAGATAAACAAAGACAAGTGCCTAATTCCCAAGACCATTATTTTTGTCTGCTCTATCAATTCATTTACCCCCGTGTATAGAGGAGCTATATTGATGACTTGAGGCAAATATGAGCTATATCAAAATGAATCTTTGAAAGGAGAAGCTGAAGGTGGAGGAAAGATGTTCTGAGTTTAATTTATCTTAATAGCCATTACATTCTTTCACATTTTTTTAAGAATAACAATTTCTAATGAAATATTTACTAACCTTGAAGATTACTATCTTGTAATTTAATGGGTTGCAATGGCACTTTCTCTCATGCTGACTGCATCTATAGCTTTCACATAACGTACAGAAAGTCTTCCCCATACATTACAGAAACACATAAAATGAAAAGTTAATTCAGGTGAGTCTATAATCTGTTACTGGACAAGCTGCTATTTATAAAGAAATAAAAAGTAGGACAGGTATTTATTTTGTTACAAGAAAAGACAAAATTAATTCATAATTAATGTGAATAAGTGGAGTCCTCTGAGGTTAGAGGTGGATGTTCAGACTTAATGCTGAGGTTTATGCAGGTGGATTGAAGGTGCATTACAAATCCAAAGGTTCAGCGCAGACCAGATTTTTATCTGTGATATACAGTGTGTAATGAGAACAGGGCAGAAAATAAACATGTTTTTTAAAATTAATTAAGGGAAAAGTAAGAACATTTAAAGGAGTCTACCGTTATGACAGCTGCTTTAAAAACAAAAAAGGAAAATTCCTCTTGGAAATAAAATGCAAATCTCTGGGATTATCTACAACAGAATCATTTACAGACTTCCAAAATAGTAGTGTGTACAGCTGAACTATTTTATCTTTGACATCTGTCAGTATTTTTGAGACAGGCATGGCTAGTAACTTTATTTTTAAGTAATCAAGTGGAAGATACACAAGTTTCACACAAATGGTCCTTTATTAAAAGAAGTAACTAAAACATAAATCTGTGCAGAAAAATAAGAATACAAAAATAATCTGTGGAAAGAGGCTACAGTTGAAAAAGCATTACCTTCAGAAAGCAGTGTTCCATGTGCCTCATCACTGATCCTCTTTTCAGGATGGGACACAAGACAATGATGGGGGAACAATTTGACATCTCACCTTTCAGAAATGAAATGTCTAGAACTTGCTAAGAAATGCACAGGAACTGAAACCTTTTTAAAAGAAACTGTTTAACTGCGTTAAAGCAAGACTACAGAAAGGATCTTAGAAATTGTCCTTGAGAATTAGTCATATGAGGCATTGCTGTACTGCAAAGGCAAGGTGAAGGGAAAATTGTGTAGCCATCATTTTCTCTGGTAAAGCTGTTGAGTTTTATTACAGCCTATGATTTTCCTTCATGTTTTACCTAATTTCCATGATGTTCTTAATTATTGATTGGTGAGAACTATTTGGTAAATTACTAACTGCTCTTATTCCTCTGGGCTGGCTTCAGTAAAGCAGAAATCACAGCAATAGAGAGCAAAATGTAAGCTCAAATTTTCTCAATAAATGTTTTCTCCTAATGGTAACTGAGAAAGTACAAAAGGTTTAGGATGCACTCTGTTTTCAGTGATCTCTCTTTATGTGACAGATATTTTCTAGTCAGTATGTGGTGAGTACTCAGTGTTTACAAGATTGACTTTTCCTATTCCTATGGGAAATAAGAAGTTGAGACATCTAGGAGTGGGTTGTAGAGCTCCCACTGCCTAAGTTACCTATGGATCTGGTCTCTTAGGAAATTATTTGTTTTACAAAGGCTATTGCACAGTCATCACACAGAAATATTTTCAATTACCTGTGCAGTTGGTTGAGCGTAAAGTTGCAGCATGAAGGCGAATAGATAGTATTAAAAACCTTACAAAGTAGGAAATTAAATTTGGTTAGAAAAATCTGGTTATGCAAGACTATGTAACATTATGCAAGACTCAGCAAATATTACGGCAATTAAATTTCATAAAATCACAGAATCACAGAATGGTTGAGGTTGGAAGGGTGCACTCTGTCACATCATCCAGATCATTAATGAAGATGTTGAACAGGATTGGACACAGTATTAACCCCTAGGGTATACGACCAGCTGCGGGCTTCCAACTAGTCTTTGTGCCAATGATCACCACCCTCTGGGCCTGTCTGTTCAGCCAGTTTTCAATCCACTTCACTGTCTGCTCATCCAGCCTATACTTCATTACCTTTTTTATGAAGATCTTATGGGGGACAGTGAAGTTTAGGCAGACAATATCCGCTGTGCTTTTCTCACTTACCAGGGCAGTCATTTCATCATAGGAGTTTATAAAATAAGGCTATGTCTAATGGAAACACTAGTAAAAAGATGCTTACATATGCTATAGACATAGTCTTTTTCTGAATTATGTCTTTAGATGCAGTAGTGTGGAAGCAGTGTTGTAGATAACTAAGATGATCAGAAAAGCAGAAGTAGAAGACTTGTAGAACACTAAGTATCTTACGTTTGACTGTATTTAGTATTTCCTTCCTTGTTAAATGGGTATTAATGCATTGCAGAGGACAGAGGATATACAGTGTGCACAACCTACATAAGTTAATGATTTAAGGAAAGCCATATATTTTTCAATATTTACACAGTTTGAGAGTCCATTTTTTCTGTTTGAACACTGCACTGATGTGTTTTTTTTTAATCTAGCAGTTTAAAATATCCCATTTTAGAGCAAGGGTTTCCTTGTGAGGCTTCTAGAAGGGTCCTGCTTGGACAGTTGGTGCTCCTTCTCTTCCCCCTGCTGCTGCACGAAAGAGACTCAGCAGCAGGGAGGACCACTGCCATAGCAGGTGGCAACCCACAGGCTGCAGCACCATGTTACAACCACTAAAACACGAGCTACAGGCACTGAGGCAGAGGGACAGGTGCCAGTCTGCGACTCTGAAGTTTACTGTCAGTTTTGCGCAAAGCATGAGAGGAAGGTGACATTGCAAATTGTGCTCACTGGTGGCAAAATGAACAGACACAGGTTTACTGGTGAAACAGAGCCTTTCATTGTGCTGGAGTAATGGCTTTACACAAGTTTTCAGGGAAGTTAAAACATACGATATCACCCACTGGAGACTCATTTGTTTTGCAAAAGGTAGCCATCTGGGAAGCGTTTAATAAGGTCACTAGTTAAATGTGTTGATAAGGAATTTAACAATCCCCTTTGCACTTCATTTACATGATGACAGTTTGAGATTGCAGTAAGGTGCATTCTTCTTCAGCAGACCTGAATCAGAATCTGATTGGACAGCGCATGAAGCATGTTTTCTTGTGCTCTCCTAATTTATCAAAGTCCTGGTTTCAAATAGAGTCCCTGCAGCCTCATTAACATATCTCAGTTGTACTTCCCCCTCATAGCAAAAAATAGCTTTTCCCTGCCTGTGATTACAGCTAATGAGAGAAAGTAACCTGGGACTTCATTAAAGTTGCTCTGCTAGTAAGGCACTCTCTAAACAGAAGGCAAAGAGGCTTTTTGGGAAAGTGCCGCTTTTAGGTAATAGGACACCAGAGGAAAAAAGTTCTTTCTGAAACTTTCTGAGTTGTGCCATGCATGTAGGTTATTAAGATCAAGGAAAAATGTCTTCTGTGTCTGTATGAAGGTCACCAGCAGTCTCTGTGTGGAAGCCTGTTGTTACTTCTGCAGAGAAGAGACATCTTGGCTAGAATAGCTCGCGGGACAGTTGCTGATCTATACACCAAAAATTTCTTCTTCAATTTTTTTTCATTTGTATTACATTGGAAGAAAAAAACCCCTTTTCTGCCCTTTTGCTGCCAAGATATAATGGAAGAGCCTGACTAATCTGAAGCATTATCTGCTGTATAAACAAATACCTTTTCTGTTGGGTTCTAGCTTATTTCAGTGCTAGTAGTTTAGTATTGTTATGTGTATTTATTATGTTAATACTGGTTTTAGCTGAGGCACAGACATGGAAATAAACATCTTCTGAACATTGGTTAAGTCTGCATCCGAGGAAACAAATATTGCTGTCCTCTTGTGTATACAATAGCATGTCATTTTTGCAAGTCTGTCCTCTTACAAAACTTTTAATGGAAGTTATTTCAGCACTTGGCAAGCAATATTCATTGTTGAAAGATCTGGTTTTCCTTTAATTAACAGAAAAATAGTATTATTGTGAAAAATAAAGAACATTAGCATAGTAATAGTAATATAAGTCAGAAAAATACTGACACGGCAGTTCAGCCAGTACTAATGTAACCTATTTGCTTCAGGTCTTTGCTGTTCCTGGTTATTCTGGACAGAACACAACAGCATAATTAATTTTTTGCTATATTGAAACAAATATTATTACAACCACACCATGCCATTAGAAGCTAAATGGAAGCTGAATGTAGATGATCAACTGTATCTTGCAAAATCCTGGCAGCTACCTCTTAATAGCCTGTGATATACAGAGGGATTTTCAAGTAGTATCAGGCAGTGGAACCTGAGTATGAGGGAGAAGGTCCATTCAGAGGAACTCTCAGGAGTACAGGACACATGGAATCTGAGTATATTTACTTACTGTTTGGGGTACCTTTTGCTTCCCCTTTTTTCTGTACACTTATGTTTAGCACTGTCTCTGCTCTTTTCTACCTCACTTTAACTATCACTTCATATACCTTTTCCTTCACTTTTGGTTAGTCTCTTCATGTTTCTTTTCCTGACTGTCATTCCTTCTTTCATTATTGTTAAACAGTCTATGAAGCCAACCAGGAAAGAATTAAGGTGCTATCTCTAATTTTCTTGTAGGTTTAAAAGATTAATAACTTTTTCTCTATTGTTCTTTGACAGAGAAACTGTCTAGCCTAAAGAAATACAATCTCATGTGGAAACTTTTTATCAAAAAAATCTTGTTTTCAGGGGATTTTTTTGTTGTTGTAAAACAGAAAGAAGAATCTCCAACCAAAAGACTGAGCGAACTGAGATCGTGTTCAGTTTTGCTTGAAATGGAAACAAAATAAATCAAAACTCAGGCGGAAAACTGTTCAAATGAGGTAAACACTAAAGGATTATCAGCAAGAAAACAGAACACTTCCATATTTAATTACAAAGTGCAAATTCAATAAAATGGAAATATGAAGAAGCGTATTTTTAAAAACCTATTCTCCTACCTTTCTCCCTTCATGCTGGGTAGAAGCCTGCTCTTGTCACTCATGCATTTTCTGCTGATTGAGTGGCATTCCTTCCTTTAAAAAACCATGTCAAAAGACAGCTGTGCTTCTTCACCATCATAACAGTTCTGGGTAACACAAATTTTGTGAGGACAAGCACGTAATCCACAGCTGGAGCGGCCTCCAGAAACCCAAGGCGCATTGCTGGAGGATGCTGGGTGCAATGAATAGTGTTCTTGGCCCCTTGTCTCAGGAGCAGCTGTTAAATGGAATAGTAGCTCAAACTGTTAATTTTGTCACCTACTTAAGAACAAAATCATGGCTGTAACACTCATATTTGTGTAATGGGTTTTATTTATAGGTAAGTTGAACTCGTTTGAAGTATGTTTAATTGCTTGAATAAATGTTGTGGTCGTGTTGTGAGCAGCCCAAGATTATCTAGGTGCAAAATAAAACCTGCCATGTAGTCTCCCTTCTAAAAGGAGACTTCTAAAGTAAGCTTCTAAAATATAGCAAAATGCGTAAGTATGTATGGGTTACAGCAGCATGTATTATTTCCTTGAAAAGGTATATTGTGTACAGAGTGACATGATGTGTATTTGCCAGTGTAGTTCTGATTACTGAACAAACAGGTTTAATCTAACAGTCTAATCAGTTAACAGCTACTTTCAAGATACAGCTACTAAAAATACGTTCAGGAACATCAATTTTTTTGCTTTACAGAGGACCATGAAATCTTTTTAAACAGTGATATTGCTTCACATAAAAAACTGTTTGTATTGTGACCATCAGCTAAAGTCCAGTTATGTGCGGTACCTCAGGGACATATGCAACAAGGCAGAATAAGACACCACTTCTTGCAAACTTACTTGCTTTTTAAACATAACATAACTAAAATGGAAAACAGCACAGAAGGGAATGGAAATAGCACTTTTGCCAGACACCAAACTCATTTGAACTATGTGTCAAATAATGATTCTGTCCTATGGGAAGGGACAAAACAGGGTTTGGGAATGAGAACTGTTACCATGAAAAGAAATAAATGGCAGGACTGATGAGACGGATAATAATAGACTCCAAACAACTCTATAAGAGTTATAACTGAAGACCTTTTCTTGGATAACTAGCTCCAATATATTTCATCAAGCCCTATTATCATGCGCCTTTTGTGTAGCTAATTGGTTATATTTGCTTTTCACACGCTGTCCACGCGCCCTAAGCTAGTACATAATTGTTTGGCTAGCAATACCGCGTTTCCCGGTTATCACAACTGTCCGTTCCTGTGTTTGTTCTTGGTCCATCACTTATCTTCCTCAGGTGTCCTTGGATGCATTCCAGTGTCCTTGGATGCATTCCAGAGTCGGGCCTACGTGACCTCAGCCAAGTACACAGCTCTTGCTGAGTCTTGCACAGGGCCTACTCCATTTCTATATAAGCGTGCCCATTTCCCTCTGAAAAAGATCCCACACAGGACAGCATTGATTTTTACTGTGATTCTTCTAGCTTGCATTTCTAGTCTGGTCTTTTGGCAGAAAATATCTTTTTAGAGTATCCATTAGACAGAGAAAGTTTCTCATTTTGATACAGTTCATTTTAAACACTGGGTCTCTGCAATGGGAACTGTGGTTTCAGAACTGCTGGAGGCTCTAAGGTGGCCTCATGGTTGGAGAGTAATTTTGAAAGCATATAACTCCACTAAACATTTATGCAGTCCTCAGGGAAAAAAAGCGCAGCATTACAAAAAATTATCTTCTCAAGTTTCCATTCATACATTTGGAATCTGAGGAAAAATGCATGGATTCCGTATGAGCTACTAGTTCAAAATAAATATTATATGGGTTGAATGAGAAGATGGAATAAGAGATTCCAAGAAAATGTTTTTGCAGCAAAGCAAAACCCGTCCATCCAAAGCCAAGAAACTGTCTCTGCATGGGGTATGTGTGTGTGTGTTACATATTTGATAGCCCTTGTAAGTAATGCCATAACACAGTCCATTACTTCTGCTCAATAGGAAAGGCTGCTCCAGCAGACAGCTGTGCCAGGGCTCTGCAGAGGGCAGGAGCAGCCTCTTGCCTCTTTCCCCGGCAGGGTGAGCGAATCCCCCCCATAACAGAGGCACCCATTCAGCAAGGCAGGTCCCCTGTAAACTCTTCAGTGCTTCTGTGCACCCACTAATGCCACAGGAGGGAATTTAAGACTGTGGCAGGTTTGTAGGTATTTGGTGCCCTCCAAACACCACCTCCAATGCAAAGATGAACATGGAGGAGGGAGGTAGCAAGCAATAAGCAGGTATGTTCTCGGCTTGTCATTCTTCATCCTTATGGCCCTGGAATAACTTCACAGAAAGTAAAGAGCCTTACTGTGAACTCATAGCCGTGCCTGAGAATTTTTTCTCCCTTGCTATGTTTCTCTTTCAGCTATTGGAAATGAGTGGTTTTTTAAATCATTCTCTCAGTTACCACCAAGACCTCATTGCTGCTGGTGCTAATGATGTTTACTACAGAATGAACAGAGCAATCTGTGCAGAATAATGACTATTATCTTCAGCACTAACCATAGCAGATTCATGTCTGAAAAAATAATTTCCCAGACTAGCATATTAGCAGATCACCATCTTTAGGACTGCGTGTCATAGAGATGGTACCTGCTCAGGAGTTATGTCTCTGTCATTAAGAGGTGTTGATTGCCTATTTATATATCTTTTACCATACCAGGGGAACTATACCTAAATATGGCCAAATAACAAATCAGCGTTGGCCAAATTGCCACTTGTTGCTTTTTAAAGCACAGCTCATTGGCCAGCATCCACCCCTTCAAACAGTAAGAGGTTTAGTATTGCTGTGGAACCCAAGAAGAAAAGTACTTCCAGAAAGAAATAAGCCCAGGGAGGAGAACTGACCCTCTTTGGGTCAGTTTGTGTGCATCAGCCTGTTGGCTGTGCTAGTGGAGAGCTATGCCTTCCAGCTCCTCCTCCTGTGAGGTTTCTCTGAGCCCTGAGTGAGACCTAGGGAGCTCATGTTACAACTTCTCCCTGGAAATACAGGATAGAGGTAGGCTTTGGGAGATAGGAAAATATGGCCTTGGGAAGGTAGCACAGGGGATGTGAGGCTGAACAAGAGGGACAGCTCTTGGAGAAATGAAGGTCATGAAATGCTGCATTTTGGTCTGGAAGCAACTGAAACCTGAAATTACCAACAAAGGCTTATATGTTAATAAGAAATCTTCCAGAGCCTCTGTTCTCATGGACTACTCTTTGTTGCCTTTCACAAATACTGGATTTGACAACAACAGGCACGTGCTGTTTTCCTGGCAGTATTGAACAAGTCTGATTGTTTCTAATTGTCCATTTGCAAACCCAACAGACTGCAGATGTAGTACAGTGTACAGATGTACAGTGCTGTTGCACTGCAGGACATTTTTAAAGGGAGATCTGCTGGAGCCATCCTTTGCTTCCACTGTTGTTTGCTGCTGCAGAAAGCAGCAACACTGTGCATGGGCATCGTTGGTATCATGGCACTGCAGGAACACCAACTTAACTAGTGCAGAAACTACCAATGTTAGAGGCTGTGCTCCTTGATACCCACCCTCTGCTGCCCAGCCTCAGGAAGACATGTGTGGGCAGCTTGATTTTTCACCAGAAGAGCTTCATTTATCTCCTCAGTACCTGCTGAATGTCACCTGAATATTGGATCACTGAAGAAGAGGTAAGGGTGTTACTTCACTTACAACTTCATAGTAAGGAATAGCTACAAGAAACATTGTAATACCTTCACAGATGGAGGCTTCAAGTGCTCCTGCTAATTCTTAATTATTTTCTAAACTGAAAAAGAAATTAACATATTGTTGCCAATATGCTACGTTTCTGTTTCATCAAGACTGGTCATTTCTAGCTGTGTCTGATCCACAGGTAGAAATCCCTGGGTAATGCTGTTATGCTTATCCATGGCTTCACTAGGAGATGCTGTTTGTCTGTGGTGTCCAGAAGTTAAGTTTTACAATGTATACTCGGTTTATTTCTCTCTTGGGCTCCATGACATCTCATGGAGCTCTGCAAGCCACTGAGAAGCATTTCAGCATTAGCTGTGATAAGCCTGATAATGATTGCTGCTGTCTTTATTGACCTGTGCAAGTTATTTCTTTTTTTCCACTTTCCTGACCTGGTCGTGGATGGTGACATTGCAAACACTGAATGGATGAGGTGGGGTTACAATTTGGCTCTTGGTTAATTAGAAATGTACCAATTCTTCAATTCAAACTCAGGTCATGGTCATTTTGTCTGTCACTCGCTATATTTGCACTGATTCTGTGTAGCTGGGAACAGTATCCCATACTGCCGGTAATTCACCTTTGAAAAAACAAATTGTTCATAAACATTTAGTGTTGTATTACTGGGTCTAATAGTTGCACAGTCTCTGACTGCACCTCACTGTTCCATGTTATTCAATGGATAACTTGAGGTTATGATGACTGAAATATGCGTACAAGGACATGGCTGTAGTGTCCTGCTCTCTTTAAAAAAGCCCCGCAGATTATTAAGATTCTGTCACTCTATTTTTGCTCAAGGTCTGCTTGCTTTAATTCAACATGTACAATAAAGTACATTTAATTTTACTCAGAATTAAAGTTTCCCTAAAGTTGTTACCAATCTTAAGTCAGCCTTAAGGTTCGGATTACACTTGTTTTAATGCAATATTTTTCTACTGTCATCTGGAGCCTTGCATCAATAGAATCTATTAAGAACTTGTTTTTCCCTGTGTACCTTAAACAGGTGCATCTTGTTTGCTTCCACCTAGATCAAGGTATAAAGAAGCAATACTGTTGTGTGAAGAACAGGCTTTTCCAGCTCAGAAAAGTATGGAGTTCACTAGGATACAATCTGGAGCAGCTTTTGAGGTGGAGTCACTGATATAAATAACGTAAAATTTAATTTGATTCTTCCTCTCTGGCATATCTGTCCCAGAGTCACTAAACACTCCTGCTCTTTCAGAAACTCAAATTCTGTCCCATAAAGAACACGTAGGAGAGGACTTTTTTTTTGCCTCTTCCTAAAGATGAGCTAACATTCTCTGTTTTCTAACTCCTACCTAACAAGTAAGAATGTAAGTGCATAGCTAGTTAACTTTCCATGAATTCAACAGAAACTGTTCTATATTAATGTGATTTGTGACATCAGTCATCTATTAGCTCTCTGCTTCTGTACTCTGTAATTTGCATCATTTGAAATCAGCCTTCATTACAAAAACTCACATTTCCTAAAACTGAACTTCATCTAGTCATTGTGACCACCAGGTTCCTCACTGAAGAACTGGTTGGGTTTTGCACTCCTTCCAGAAAACCCCTACCCAAAAGCTGGGTTCATGGTTCTTGTGCATAAAAATGATGGAGCTATTCTCAGAGTGCTATAATGGTCCATGTAACTTCATCCTCTGCTTGGTTAAATTCTTGCTTTATCATTAGAAATTAGAAAGGGATTAATAAACTCCTCAGTGTCTGTTGTATGGCACCCTTGTTACATTCTCAGTGAGAGGGAAACTGTACAGCACATCTTCAAAATCATTCAACTATTCTTCAAATTTGGTTTTCATGTAATTTTCGAAGAATCCTGGACTTCTTCATTCCTAAAACATGAGGTTCAAGAGTAATTTCCCCATGGCCTATAAGCTACTTAACTAGCAATATCAATTTTATCCCCTGCCATTTCCAGCTCTGACAACCTAAGACAGTCAGCTCTGAATGTGTCTGGGAAGTACCCCATACTTCAGAAATGCCAGCAAGCAATATCTGAGAGATTTTTATGTTCTGTTATCATAGCCTGAATAGTGACAAGGGAGCAGAATGTGGCAAAAGATCTACCCTTGAATAAAAGAAAAAATATTTCTTTAAAATTCATTTATGTCCCCAGGGGCCCAATTTCATTAACTCTAGTGAACTGACTCCACTGCTACAGATATTTTAGGGAAGTTTTACCTGATAAGTTAAAGATAAACCTAGTAATAATAAGCTGAATGTCTACAGTTCTGCTCAGTCCAGGTCTCACAACTGTATTCCTCTTCAGTTTCAGAAAGATTTTTATAAGTTTCACATCCACTTGGAGTACATTAAATACTGAGGATTTAGAGTACCAGCAACCTGCAAAGTATTGGTTTCAAGAGTGCCACTGACGTATCTGTGGGGCATTTCTCTCTAAAACATCTTTTCTGTGGATTGATATGAAAAGCTACTGATGCCGACCAGGGATTTTAATTGATTTTTTTGACTGTGACAGCAAAAAGTCAAATAAAAGTCAAAGTGTGTTCACATGTCACTCCAGCAGTGGTTCTTCTTTTACTTTCTTCTTTTTTTTTTTTTCTTTTCCACATGAGCAATTCTAGGCCAGGTAATAAAAGCATATTTTACCTGAAGGGCAGCCAAGGATGAGATGGAGGCAAGAGGCAGGGTGCATGAGGAGGAGGTGCCGTTCTGGCTCCATGCCTGATTTTGCAGATCTTGCAGTACCTGCGAGGTGAGAAGGCTTCAGGAGGTAGAGACCTTCCCCCTCAGTGAGGGTTCCTCTTTCTTCCATCCCTACCCCACCAGCACCATGGCCTGAGCTGTCTCAAGGAGTGACCAAGACTAGAAAAGAAAGGTACCAGAGGTACCTCTACCTCTAGGGCAGAGAGGGAAAAAGGGGCTGCAGAGAGAATTTTATGTTGAAGTTAAAAACCTTTTTAGGATCCTTTTGGGTACCGGAGTTTACAAGTCTGGGTAGCTCTTGTCTTTCTCAGAGTGTTTCCTTGAGCTCTCCCAGGGCAGGCAGGTAAGTGAGCAGCACTGAGGATGGATGGGGAAGCACTACCATGGGGACCACTACCAGGGCAAAGTACCTGGATGCTCTGCTGCAGACACGATTTCCACCATATGTGCCTGACTGTGCTGACCCCAGTGCAAACCAATGGACCTGCATGGTCAACAGGATGACACTGCAGACCTTCATAACCAGCACAGAATCATAGAATCATGGAGTGGTTTGGGTTGGAAGGGACCTTAAAGATTGTCTAGTTCCACCCCTCTGCCATGGGCAGGGGCAGTCTCTACATGCTGTCTTGTTTGCCCTTCCCAAACTGTTGCCCGTTATGGCAACAGGGGTCTCCTGGAGTGCACCTGACTGGCTTGGGAAGCAGAGTCAGCTCCCACCCTGCAGCATGGCTGTCTGCACCACAGTCATTTGGGATTAGCAGTGCTGCAAATGGGTCCTAACTTCCCTTGATAAAAACTTCCTTATCTGATGAAAGACCTGTCTGTGTTACAAGTACAAGTCAGGTGAGAAAAGGGTGAGGTGCTGGTGCACCATAAAGCATGAGCTGGAGGCCCTGTCTATCTTGAATAATGGCTCTCAAGTGCTGCAGTTCCTCCCCTGAGTACGATCTCAGCTGTTTCAATTCCAGGATGAAGCAAGTCCTGGAAAGAACCTCTAAAGTCGTGTGCTGAGAAGCAGCAGCACATGGGAAAACACAAATCATGTGATTTCAGCAGTTTCTGGATAACATACATTGGTATGCATGAGGTGTGAAACCACAGAGCCTTTCTTATGTGCCGCACTTAATGCAGCTCAGTGCTAAGCATGGTGTGGGCTTTTAGTGACGTGAAGGCCAGTAGGTGCAAAAGACTATGGGATAATCATTGAGTCAGGGACCACCAAAAGGTGTATGCATGTGGTGTGAATGAGACCTGTTTGCTGCAGAACACAATAGAAATTAGGCCCAGGAGTGTCATATCATTGCTACAAGTTCCAAATAATGCCCATTTCTCACACTAAATGGTAAAATACGCTTCAGGTACTAAACACTGCCAAATACCCAGGAGAATGTGTTAGTATACCATGTATATACTGTAAGTCTGATCTGAAAAGCATTGGACCCAGCATGCATCTGTCATGCACAAAGCAATGCAAGCTCAGAGGGACTGAAGAACTGAAGAAGCTTTACAGAGTTCAGGCAGACAGTGCCTGTGTGGATTTTGGAGGCCCACTCTCTCCCTAAGGTTGCACCTAAAACTATTTTGAATCTGTTTTTCTCTTCATTGTGGAGTCCCTTGGTGAAAATGAGGCAAAGGCCCATCAGGTATTAGGGAGGCCCTACTGGCTGGTGTGTAAGGCTGAGAAACATGGACACTTGGTGCAGTGTAAAAAACAGGCAGGGGCGAAAGGGACAGAAAGTCTTCCTTAGAAAAGATTTGTTCGGTGGCAACTCTACAGACTTCACATGTCACACATTTCAGTATCAGTCTTCTTTCTAGTGCTATCCTGGCAATCTACATGTTATCCTTGGGGAAAAAAAAATCTCTAATTAAAGATGTCATGTGACAGAGCATTCATATTGAAAATAATTGCAGTGGCTCAAGCGTTACTAACAAGGTACACACAACTGAGTGATCACATCGTTTTCTCCTAAATAAATCCAACTAATATGGCTGCTGAGTGGAAGCGCAAGATTGCAGAACAGGAATGATACAGGATAACTGCCATGACTCATGAGAAGGTGGATCAGTGCAGGAAATTCCCCTTCTGTCTATGGTGACTGTGTAACAGCTGAGTTATGGGATGTAGATGTTCGCAGAGGATGAGGCAGGTCCTTTTCATAAAACCTTCCAAAAAGTGTTGCTGTTATGAGTGGTTTTGATGTGCCATGCTTACTTTTCAAACGTCCATCACGTAGCACCTAGTTGAAAATGGAAAGAATGATACTAACAGTCCACTAACAGAATAGCAATATTGCACAGTACAGAAAGGGTAGGCCTTAGACGTCGAATATTTTGATGCAGCACTTTTACAATATGATCATGAGAATGAAAGAAACCAGAATTATCTCTGGTGCTGCAATAGCTTTGCCACGTTCCCTCAGACCTGAAGGTCTTTAAAATTTCCTCCAGCTGCATCTCTGGGGAAAGTTCCTCATACATGGCAATGAAGGTTATACACGTATCTAGGGCAGTAATTTGAAATCTTTCTCAATTTGTAGACCCCAAAATAATTTCAAGATGGAGGATTGGTATTTCAAGCTATTGACCATATGTTGCTTTTCTTAGTCACTTTTTACAGATCAATTTGAAATCACTGTGGTTCATAGACGGCGAACACGTGCAACTTTTTAAGAGTCTCTGTAACAAATACTAAGCATGTATTAATTAAGAAAATATCATAGAATGGTTTGGGTTGGAAAAGACCTGAAAGATCATCAAGTTCCAACCCCCCTGCCTACAGTCCCCCCCCCCCCCTGCCAGGGGCAGGGACCCCTTCCACTAGACTAGGTTGTTCAAAGCCCCGTCCAACCTGGCCTTGAACACTGCCAGGGATGGAGCAGACAAAACTTCTCTGGGCAACCTGTGCCAGTGCCTCACCACCCTCATAGTGAATTTTTTTTCCTAAAGTCTAATCTAAATCTCTCCTCAGTCAGCATAAAGCCATTTCTCCTTGTCCTGTCACTACATGCACTTGTAAAAAGTCCCTTTCTAGATTTCTTATTGGCCATCTTTAGGTACTGGAAGCTGCTCTAAGGTCTCCCCAGAGCCTTATCATCTCCAGGCTGAACAACCCCAGTTCTCTCTATTATTTTAAGTTAGACTATGGCCATATTTTAGCATACCAATAAGTGTATGATTTTACAGAAGTCCCTTTCAAAACAAACATGCAAGATGACCTACCTTGTAAAAAAATCACCCTTGTTTCCCCTAAAACTTTTCAAGTCTTTTGCACTGTCTTCATTGTCTCTTGTGAGCTATTACATACCTCTTCCAAATCAATTAGGATTTCATCTAGCCACTTGTAAAAATGTAATCTAAAGTTTATGAATGAAAACATATTTTGGCAAAAACATATGATGAAGTTTCAAATAAAAGAAAATAACCCTACCAAACGGTCAAAACCCCCTTTAACATTTTTAACTGCATAGGGTCTCTGCTCTTTATGCATGATACTCAGTAACTGTTCTTGCTTGGACAATTTCTCAGAGCATTTGATTTCTTTATTTCCTACATTTTCCATTAGCAGAAACCTGTAGAAAATAGCTCCTTGAAAGCTGCTATTTATAGATTTGGGACCTAAAGTGGGAAGGCATGTCTGCAAAAGAATACACTGGAAGATTCTTGACCTTAGCATTTATATGTTCTCACAAGTAAGGGTTAGTTCAATCTATCCTTTTAAATGTTCCCTTCAGTTATGGTCTGAAGAACCAAAGACAATGGGTCTTAGATGGAATTTTGCTGCCCTATTGGTTTCTAGCACTACAGCTTGGAAAATCTTGTGTCAAACAGTTCCAGGGTGTCCCATTACCTCGAACTCCCCGGGGGCCAGCTGCACCCCGCTGTACAAGACTTCTGGAAAGATGTAGTTGGTGCCAAACGTGCCACTGAGGGAGAACATCTCAAACCTGGTCTGAGCCGTCTCCACCGGCTGCCCGCATGTTTCTGGATCTGTGCTCTTGCACTTGAGCAGAGTGCATATCTGCAGGGAGGAAGATACAGAAAGGCAAAATACCACTAAGCTCTCAACAATCAAGAGCTGGTTTTGATAACAAGAAAAGTTCTCACAATGCAGTAATGAACATGTATTCTAGGGTGGTTGGGATGTAGGCATATACAACCTACACTCCCCTCTACAAAAACAGTTACCTGCCAGTGGTATTTTATGAGAGAACCATGAAGCCCATCAAATGCGCCCAGGACATAAACTTCATCTTTGCTCATGTTTGACATCTGATAGATCAAATGACAGCAGAGGTCTCCTTGGCAAACTGTGTAATTTCTACCTTTGTGCCTGAGTTCACTGAAAGTGAATATATCCTTCCGAACAGCTCCCAGAAATGTGTCTTCTTCTGGAAATTTCTTGATGCTTGTGGCATACAAGCTCCAGTTGATGGCCGGGGGGTAGTTGGGGGAAAGACGGGGTTGAGCACTCAGCTCTGCTACCAGGAGACGCCCCTCATCAGTCTCACTGTCGTAATGGTAGGCAACGGGTCCCTCCGGTGTGAACAGCCCACTGCCTGTCAAGGACACCCACCAGTCCTCTGTCAGTTGGCACCCCCAGAACGGCTCATCAGGGGGGACAGCTTCCCCCCATGACACACCAGTGGGGTTGCTCAATGATGTTATTTTCAGTCAACATGTCACAGAGAATTTTGGAAGAATTTTAAAGCACAGAATGGCTAAAATGCCCAACACAGTGTAAAAATGTGACCTAAACTTCACCGTTCTTGCGCTTTGTTGGATTTTGAAACTGAGCCTTGTATGGCAATTTGGCAATTTGACACAGGACCATCTCCTTTTTTTTGTTTTGTAAAGAACTTAGATTCATTTAAAGATAAATCAGAGCTCTAAGAGTGGCATATTTGCCAAAGAAGGAAGCCATGGGGGTAATTACATGGAAGGAAACCAAGGGCAGTGGCTTAAACTCAGCTCTGTCTATTTAGAACATAAAAGTTCCTTTCTGGCTTTCACTTTGGCTTCAGGAGAGTTACAGATGCAGCTACAGCAATGTTTTCTTAGTTGACAGAAAAAAGTGGCAGTAAATATCTATTCAGATAAAACCAAAAGATAAATATCTCTAATTATTCAACAGCCACAAAAACTGAAAATGTTTTATTCAATATACAAGAGGAATCCTCCTTTTAGTTTTTGGTTATTAAGTTCTGTTTAAAACTTTTTTTTTTAAAATGTTGATTGAATTTTAAACTCAAAATGCTGCTTCTAAATGAAAGGCTGAAAATTTAAGTAAAACTTTGTCCTATTTTTTAAACAAAATTTCACTTTTAAATTATCAAATTTTCATGTCATGGACTTTCTAATTTACAATCTCCCGGAATAATCAACATTTTCTTTCCTGAAACTGTTTAATACAATAAATACAACATCAAGAAGATTTTTATTCTGATAAAAATATTATTTTCCATAGACTTCATTATTTGTAAAACATTTCCGCCTGCTTCTGAATGAAGTACTTAGAAGACAATTTCCTTTTTCCCAAATGCAACTCACCTGTCATTGCAAAGCTGATGTTGTGAGTATTTGCTGAAAGTAAATTGACACCCATGCCTATAGCCCAAGCAGAGTGAAACTCAACCGCAGTCAGAAAGGGCAGGACATTCATCCAAGCTGTTGGGAAGAGCACGGTGTCCACCTGCAACTCTCTCACCAGGACCACAGCAGGCTCACGGAAAAGGATGTCAAAGCAAGTGAAAATGCCAAACTTCCCAAAGGGGGTCTCAAAGGTGATGGCTTCTGGCTCTTTTGGGTAATTAAACTGGGTTTCTCCTCTGAACAGGTTGTACTGCAGGTGAAGAAAATGCCATATTAGAAACTAAAAATAAAGCAAGATTATGAACATCTACTTTCATATCTGAGATAGGTTTTAAGGCAAAGTTGGGGGTTGAGATACCTGAGCTGGCTGATCAGTGGGTTTGCATTCATCCAGCTACCACTCTCCCCCTGCAAAATGAGGTGGCTGTGCCCCATCTGCCTCCTGGAAGCAATGCCCAGCCAATCCAAACTGCTAAACCCTGCCAAGACGTCACCTGCTAAAGCTCTATTTAGCTTGCCTAAAAGCGTACTGAGGACCAGCTAACATTTACTGAGTATGGAAAACTGTCACTGCTTTTTTCCCATTTACTATCATAAACATAGCCCTTAAGTGTTTGGTGTCTGTCATGAACTCTGCTACTGCAATGCTCCCAGGAATAACACCTGATCGAGCAAACACTTGCCTGCTTTACCTTCTGTCCATAAGATTCTTTCATTGGATCATCCTGGATTGGTTGTCATTCAACAATAATGTAAAATTATTGTGTAAACCGGTTGAAATTGGTACCAGCGAGATTAAAAATGTACTGATAGTCAATGACCAGGTGATGTGAAGTGCCTCCTTACCTTGTGGTAACGAGCCACCAGTTTCCCCTCTGGGTCAAAGATGACATCAGTGTTGTACTGATAGCGACCATCCTTGGGGCAGCTGGGATCGCTGGAGTTACACGGCTTCTTGTCCCCAATGTTTGCAACCACATAGATGGAGTTATTCCTGGCCATGCAGCTGAGTCGTTCCTGCACTGGAGCAGGCGCAAATCTGATGCATTTTAGGGAATAGAAAAAAAAAGAAAAAAATTTACAAGTTTATATTAAGATATGGAAGAAATGTATTTCAAATTACTATTCCACTAGCTCCACATCCCCAGATGCTGGAAAGGGATAGATCAAATAGTAGCTTCTGTTCATAGCATCATTTTAAATTGTCAGTCATTTTCACCTTTAAAAACTGGTCTCCCTGTGTTCTTCTTTTCTGTATCCTTAACAATGTTGTTTTCTGTGTGAATTTAATTCCATACTAACACACATACTAAGATATGGACATCTTCAGAAAACAAATGAGAGAATAAATCAGCATGTAGGCATAAATTTGAAGTAACTTAAATTTTCAGGCAGCTCTAAGCTTTGATTTCAAAAGGTTATTTCAGCCTTTTTTTCAGACTCTTCACTCTGTTTAAGGTAGCTGCCCATAACCGTCTAGTAAAAAGTGACCACAGCTTTTAGAGCTGAGGGCTACTAATATATAGTTTCATAAAGCCTCAGAAAAGTAGAATACAAAAGCTTAACTTGGAGATGGACTCGGTCCTCTTGATGTGCCCTCGTGACATCACTCAGAGCAGCCCTGTGTAACACAGCAGACTGTGCAGGCAGCTGGATTTCTAAAAGACACTTCTTTCAGATCTAGATAAATACTTTGTACAATATGATTTAGAAATCACCCAGCCACATGTAATGAGGACTGAATCACCTTGTCTAATCTGTGCATCTGATAGGACACTTACAGAAGATTTTCACAATTGATCTGAAGAGATAAAGTTTTGCATGTTTTAATAATCGATTTTGCCTAATATTTCCTCATTTTTCTCCTTTTGCAATCTTTGAAAGTGAAAGTGTCGCAATGATTTTTACCTTGCATAATCCCATTACCATCTAATTAAGCATTCTTTTTGATACACCTCATTTCTACAGTGCTTGGGATTTTTTCATAGATTAAAAGAATTAGCAGGCTTGGGGCATTTATTGGGAGCACCTCATGACCCCATGAGACATTAGTTTAAAAACATATAAATCACTGCAGGAGAAATCACCTTGTGGGGTCAGTGCAGGGAATCCAGTTCACCGCTGGATCAGGGATATCCTCCAGGTAGGGGTAGATGGTTTCTCTGGTGAAGCGCCAGCCGTAAATGCCATCTTCAGGGGTCACAATGATGTGGGCACCCTGGCACAACAAGAATTCACCCATCAACAGACAACCAGGAGCAGAAAACACAAATTGACGGCACTCACAATACATCTAGTACCTGCTGGGCAGCTGCTTTGATGGCCCCTTCCAAGACATCCATGTTGCTGTTCATCAGGGCCAAAGCATCCTCAGGAGAAACAGGTTCATCAGCAGTAGCCGGCAGGATGACGGCGTGTTCATAGACCGCTGCAATGAAGGTGTTGGAGGCAAGGGCCTGAAGGACTGTGAGTGCAAACACTGCAGCGTGCAGGAGAGGCTGGGACAGGAGCATGGCTGGTGCCTCACAGCTCGTAGATTGGGCTTGGGGAATATAAACCAGATAGAAAGAGGAGGAGTAAAGGAAATAATCTATTGAGTAATCTGGGAAGGTTCTGCCAACAATTAGAATATTTATTTACAGTAAGAAGTCCAAGAAACATTTCTAGACATTGGATCTTGTTTCTAATTTGAAATGCTGTAAATAAAAGATGAACAAAAGGCTAAGAGTGCATGTCAGAAGCAATGCTGATCTGCAAGTGGCTCTGTGGAATGAACACTCCATTTCTACATACCTATCCATGCTTCCAAATCCCTCTTGAGATGAGCCTAGATTGCCTTAGTTATGACCCATTACTCCATATAACCTTACAGCATGTGTCTGCTATCAGTTAAAAATTCAGCCAGTGCTGAAGGCAGTCTGCCTGCCTGAAGTACAGCCCTCATGTTTGAGATCATAGCTGATTGCTCTGCACTTGTAAGACACATGGTGCTGCCATGCTTCCTGCCTTTCATCAATCATATAGAATCATCATAGAATCATCAAATACTTTGAGATGGAAGGGACCTTCGAAGGTCCAGCAGGCAAGAGCCCCACACAGGTGCTCGCTCACTCTCCCCTGGTGAGATGGGGAGGAGAATCAGAAAACTCATGGTTGAGATCGACAGTAAAGCAAAGCAGAACAAGAAATTAATTCATCACTTAGAATCATAGAACAGTTTGGTGTGGAAGGGACCTTCAGAGGTCATCTAGTCCAAACACCCTGCAGTGAGCAGGGACATCTTCATCTAGATCAGGTTGCTCAGAGCCCCATCCAACCTGACTGAACTTTTCCAGGGATGGGGCGCCATCCACCTCTCTGGGCAACCTGTTCCAGTGTTTTACCACCCCTATTGTAAAGAATTTCTTCCTCACATCCAGCCTGAATCTCTCCGCTTTTAGTTTAAAACTGTTACCCCTCATCCTGTTGCAACAGGCCCTGCTAAAAAGTCTTTCCCCTTATTTCTTACAGGCCCCTTTTAAGAACTGAAAGCTGCAATAAGGTCTCCCTGGAGTTTTCTCTTCTTCAGGCTGAACAACCCCAACTCTCTCAGCCTTTCCTCATAGGAGAGGTCCTCCATCTCTCTGATCCTTCCTGTGGCTCAACTCTGGACCTTCTCCAACAGGTCCATGTCTTTCCTTGACTCCAGAGCTCACTGCAGTACTCCAGGTGAGGTCTCACAAGAGCAGAGTAGAGAGGCAGAATCATCTCCCTTGACCTGCTGGCCATGCTTCTTTGGATGCAGCCCAAGATACGATTATCATGTCATAAGTCAATAGCTTATTATAGTTGTAGCAGGTGCCCTGAGAGTGCCCTCCCTCCTGGACTCAAACTGCAATGCAAACTAATGCTTCAACTGTGCTGATCTCTCTGCCTAGAGCTAACATACTAGCTTGCTTCCTGAGACAGAATTAAACAATACAGGGGGGGTTTATACTACTCTTTGTCACAAAAGGCATTTTTTGCACAATAAACAATTTGAAATTAGTCATACAAAGCAATGTGTCTGAAATCAGGACTCATGGAAACAATTATTGTATAGAATTTTAGAAATAAAATACCTATAT
Source organism: Nestor notabilis (assembly GCF_000696875.1). NCBI lineage: Eukaryota > Metazoa > Chordata > Aves > Psittaciformes > Psittacidae > Nestor > Nestor notabilis. The sequence goes on along the minus strand of NW_009933233.1, from coordinate 29,382 downwards.
ATATCAATAAATTAGAAAATACCTATATATACCACTAAAATACCAATACCTAAAGGGGGCTGACAAGAAACATGGAGAGGGACTTTTTAAAAGGGCATGTAGTGACAGGACAACGTGTAATGGCTTTAAGCTGAAACTGGATAGGTTTACATTAGACATTAGGAAGAAATCCTTCACCATGAGGCTAGTGACACACTGTCACAGGTTGCCGAGGGAACTTGTGAATGCCCCATCCCTGACAGTGTTCAAATCCAGGCTGGACGGGGCTTGGAGCAACTTGGCCTAGTGGAAGGTGTCCCTGCCCATGGCAGGGGGCTTGGAACTAAATGAGCTTTATAGTCCCTTCTAACCCAAACCATTCTATGATTCTATGAACCCTCCTCAGGACAAACTGGCACTTCGGCGATTCTATGATACTGAAACCTGCGATGTAGCTGTCCAGGGCACAGGCCTGCAGAGCAGACAGCACCAAAAGCACAGCACAGGTATGAGCTTTAGGGAGCCCCATGTCTGGAGCCTGGAAGTCGCTCAGGAGGAGGACGGGGACAAGCAAAGTCAGGGGACTTAAAAGGAAATTCTTGCAGAAACCTGGGAATTCCCGGGAGCAGCAGAAAGCCGACACCAGGAGATGCCTTCACCCTGCCCGGAAAGCCTCACACATCAAAGGAAAGAGAGCCACAGCACTGAGCAATCCTGCCTTGCTCCACCAGCAGAGAAGTCACCACTGTGCTGCAGCCAAAGAAACGCATCGCTTGCCAGATCTGCGAATGATGCAGGTGTGGCATTGCTGTAGTAATGCAGCTCAAGGCAAGCCCAGGTCACAACAAGCCAGAGCCTGGGAAATCTCAGTGAAGACCAGCATTGCCACATTCCCGGAGGGCACAGGGGGGCTGCAGGCAGGGCTGTGGGAGGCAGGTGGCTGGCCCCGAGCTCGGTGCTGCCGCACCGTCACTGCCTGTGCTGCCTCAGCTCACCACAGCTCTGGCCCTGGGTTCTGTGGCCTCTGCGGGCAGCTCCACATCGCAGCGGAGCTGCCTGGCAGGCTGTTTGTCTAAGCAGTCGTCAGCGCAACCCTCTGAGCTGAGTGCTGTGAGCACACCACTCTGAGCTCTGAAAAACTCTGGTCCCAAAGGTCTCTGTTGGAAAAGCATCATGAATGGGAGCCACAATTTCTAATTTTTGCCTATTGCAATCTGCTTTCTTATGTCTGTATATCACTCCAGCAGAAATCTTGAAGCTAAAGCTACACATGCACAAAAATCCCGTGTGTCTGGTTGCCCATTTCTTACCTTCTTTGGTTCTGACTCAGCTGTCAGGTAACGAAACGCTTTTCTGCTGCACTTCCCTTGGACAAGTGTTTATTGCTACCAGTGGTTACACACAGACTTGTCTTATACAGAGTTGTTACATGGATAATGGGTAGATTTCGTAGGATTACTTCCTGTATGCTTGACTCACTTCACACAGTAACACATTTCACAACAATAAGTGTTATGCAATCTTTGCAAAAAAAGAATTCAGTGCCATGATGTCTTATGCCAGTCTTCTATAGGAAAATACCCAACACACAAATACACCTAAATCAAATCACAGTGGCCATGAACCAAATTCCAATTTCAAGATACTCACCAAATTCAGGGTTGGGATGATACTACTTGCATACACATTCCCTTAGCAGAGGACTGGTATGAGCAGTGAATGAATCAGAAGAAACTGCCTCTTCTGCTGAATCCCTTCTGCATTGCAAGATGAGACCTTCTTGTGTGCCATATCCTCCCTTAGATCCAGATCCTTTTCCTGGGAGAGTGCTGTGGTATCACGCACTGGTTCCTGGGGGACAAGTACACTGAGTTTTTGCCTATGGGAAGAGTGTCACACTGGATAATCACTTGCTGGACTGAGATCAGTCTGTGGTCACGCAGTAACTGACTCCAACGGTGAACAAGGTTTTAAGAGAGTGTGGCTCTAGCAGCAGTTATTTTAAGCTTCCATGAGTCAGAGTACATTGTCTGAGCCTTTTGATAAACGTATCATTATGTTAGAGATGACGCTATGTTATGTCACATGAAAGCATCTATTTACATTTGAAAACAGAAAAGGTCATATGGTGCACAGCAGTGATAATCAGTGCTGGACTTTGGACAGTGTTTGCACTCCATATTTCTCACCAGTTCCATAATAGAAGTACATGGGACTGAGAAGCTTGAGAGTACCACGCTGAGACCAGGAATTGTGCCAGTATAGGGAAAAAGAGGGAGAAATTAGACTAATAGGGGTTTCTGACCACTCTTAACAGCCACAGAACATGCACATCTTTAAACTCTGATATGCTGAAGGAAGATCACTAGGGTCCAGCTACAGCAACATAGCTGGGGAAGAAGAGGAACCAGAGATGTGAACAGTGCCTTCTCACCAGGAGTAGCTGTTCTTAAATGTAAGTCTAAAACCCCTAATCCCTACAGCAAATTTATCTGCAGGGCCGCACCACCCAGCATCATCATGAAGGAGCAAAGGACAAGGCTTATTTCACATATGCTGGTTTTATATGGCCAGAAATTGAGAAGATGGGATGGAGGAGCTGCTATATGATACCAGGTCACTCAGTGACCTCTTCACTGGGAACAAGCAGTTCCAGCTCTGAATAGCATCTAGTGCAGCCAGCAGGTGTTGGCAAGCTGTTGTTCAGAACTGGCAAGCAGAATACTTTGAGGCTTCAATTCCAAGCTTTGGTTAACGCAGATTTCAAAGAAATGAAGATTCATATTGAGTTCTGATCAAGAAGTGGTGGCAGGTTTTGTTTCAGGGTTGCCTTTTCAACTGGAGTCCCTGCTCAGCCTCCATGATGCACTATTCTGTGCTGCCATGTGCCACGTGATGTGCACCAATGACATAAAGGCAATAAACCCAAAGAAATACAAATAGTAGAAAGATGTATAAGTGGGGTAGGAGCACATTTGCATAGGTCAGCATAAATGGTTGTATATCAGAGACAAAGTATTGTCAAGCTTTTTTGTATAGACCTGTCACAAATCACATCTTTAATTGTTTTATTTGCTGGTCTTATAATAATCTGCAATTATAAAAGATGTAATGCTGCTTTTAATAAGAATGTATCCTCTGGCCCACAATACAGGTTTTCCAAGGCCTAGAAAAAGAATTTCCATAAAACAGAGAGAGAAAAAAACAGCTGCTGTTTTACACTATAAAAGATTGGTAATTTTATGATATAGAAATAGATACTTCTCAATAAATGGTATCAGTAAAACAACATTGCTGCATTATTACCAAACAAAGGACATTGATAAGAAGTTTGTGCAACTGGAAAGAAGAAATATAACTGGGATTGTTATAGTAGAGGATGCTGTATCTCATTTGGACATAGGATTAATAGCATACAGCTTCAGTTATGGTCATATCATGAGAAGGCTGGCAGTTGTGGGTCTTGCTTCAGATGATCCTTTTCATACCACCGTCCAAAAAGCGTCACAGTGATGACTGGTTTTGTTGGTCTTGTCTTGCTTATCAAGCGCCCATCACTCAATACCTGATTGACAAAGGTAAGAGAAGAACATGGTTAGACACAAACATGCTAAGAGCTCAGAAAAACATGACAAAACAGGAAGAAGGTATGTCAGACCATATCTGTTACACAAACCAGTGACTTCATTAAAAGCTATTTAATAGATCTGATGATTCACTATGAGCAAGTTCGCTTTGGCTGCTTTGAGACAGTTTATTCCATTACTATCCTACAGAGAACCTAGCATGACACAGTTCCAGGGTGTCCCATTACCTCGAACTCCCCGGGGGCCAGCTGCACCCCGCTGTACAAGACTTCTGGAAAGACGTAGTTGGTGCCAAACGTGCCACTGAGGGAGAACATCTCAAACTCGGTCTGAGCCGTCTCCACCGGCTGCCCACATGTGCTCAGGTCTGTGCTCTTGCACTTGAGCAGTGTGCAGATCTGTGGGGGAGAAGATGCAACAACATATTTAGCAAGACGGAAGCACTCTGGTAGGAAAGTCTTGTGTCTTTAAAACCAGTGTGTGTTGGAGCAGGTGACTGTCACAGGATCCTTTCACAATTGTTAAGCAACTCCTTTACAGCTGTAGCATATTTTTTCACTCCTTGATCTGACTGGGGCTATTCCAGAGCTCCATTGCCTTAATAGTCAGAAATAACCTGCTTCTGACTTAAGTGCTGCCAGAGCACCTTATTTCATCCCTGAAGCCCAATTCTGCCACTTCCTCTAATTCTTCCAATTACCAATCCTTTTGTATGAAAGTTCTTTTCCCACGTGCTTCATAAGATGAGTTTGTGAACGGAAATTGCAGGCAGATGAAACAAAGTCCTCATCATGGGTACATTGTGCAACTGTACACACAGGTCCTCCTACTGGTATTTGTATATGTTGCTAATGAAAATTCATTAGATGGCCTAGTAGTCCATCGGAAATCTGAATTTGATGTTCTTCATCCAAACACTGGTGAGTATATGTCAGGGTGATGAAGTTAGCATCCTCTGTTACAGGTTTGTGTTAGTAGTTGCAACATACAGAGGAAAGTAGGAATAGCAATGTTTTACTTTTGCCCTTACAGTTAATTATCCAGCTGATAAGAGTTTAAGGAAATCATGAAGAAACATGAAATAGATCTAGTACTCCTGTGAAGATTCAAAAGAAGTTAGCTGGTTTTGCTAACAAGTGATGGAGTTTTTCTATTTGTGTCAGATATTGTGGGACAGAAGAAACATTTGCAAACACTAGAAGTATTATTCATCAGCAAATTTGGTTTTGTGTTAAAATGTAAGTAATCAGAGAAATAAAGAATAAAATCCTATCAGTATGTTTTGAGGAAATGAAAAAAATACTGAGGAGAAAAAGGAAGAGTAGAAATTCCTGTTTTCTTCAGAACATTCAGTACTGGTAGAGACCATCTGGCAACTTCCATAATCACTGAAATAAATTTTCTAAGCAAGCTCATTAAGAAATTAATTTATTCAAGCTATCTTCTTAAAAGCATTAGATGAGCTGTTTGCTGGCTAAGACTTCCCCCTATATCCTGGTGTCTGTCCCAGATGCTATGCAAAGACCATGTGGACAAATAGAAGTAATTAACTGAAAAAAGAATAATCTGCTGGCACAGTAATTTAATTATGAAGGCAAAGAACATTTTCTAATGTGGCTTTAAACAAATTCAACCAGGATGTAACTCACAGTCTTCTCTAACATTTGATTAAAAGAGAAGAAGAGTTGACATTTCCGGTAAACATCATATGCCATTTCAGTAAACTTCATTGCTATGATTTGGGAAATTACAAAAAATTAACATCTCTGTGACTCTAAATTATCAGATTATCTCATAAAAATAGGTATGATCAACTGATTTTTTTAACAGCAACTCTTTGATGAAGATTACAGAGTATATTCAGAACAGTGGCTGCAGGTAGCCAAAAAGGAGAACCTGTATTTATCCAATATTACAAGCCTAAGAAACCTGGTGAATGCAGTCTGGGAACTTAAAAGAGGTTTAGAGACCTCTCCACTGCAACTGTTGGATATAAAAGTAAGCAGACTTGGATATCTTAGCAGCTACTTCCTGTTGCTAAAAAGTAGGACATCAGGACTCCAGCATACAAGGAAGTGATTGTCTTTTCTCCCCCAGAGAGTTGGAAGTTTCTCCCTGTAAAGATGATTCCTGAAAAGAGTACCCATCTTCCAAAGAATCATTACCTGCAGATAGTATTGTCCTTCAACAACATGAAGCCCATCAAAAGCACCCAGCACATAAACTTCATTTTCTCGTTTCTCTGACATCTTGTAGTGCAAGTGACAGCAGAGGTCTTTCTGGCAAACAGTGCGTTTCCCCTCAGGCTTAGTGAGCTCAGTGAAAGTGAACCAGTCATGGAAGATGAGTCCTCCAAAATCATTGTCATTTGGTGAGAATCTTTCAACACTCAAAGCATATGAGCTCCAGTTGACAGCCAGTGGGAAGGTAGCAGTAAGGCGAGGGTGTGAATCTAATTCAGCAACAAGAAGGTGACCATCCTCAGTTTTCATATTGTAGTAGTATGCTCTGGCTCCATCTGGTGCATAAATACCACTCCCTGAGGAAAGCACAGTGGTCAGTACACACAGAATAAAAATTACAAATCGGTCTTTTAGTTGTCCCTGCTGCCATTTTACTCGCTGTTTTGTAAATAGTACAGAAATTTTAGTCTCATCAGAGGTGACCACTAGCAACTCAGTACACAGAGCTCATGCTTTAGCAAAGAATATCATTTATTTCCCTAGGTGAGGTCTGCTCACTGTAGTCAAAGGTAGAGTATGTTATGGTGTGTTTACGGACTCCCCCGTTCTCTTTTCTCCTGTATGCAACAGTGTTGCTTGAGAATTCCTTTATTCTTGGCTAAGTGATGTAAAAGGACCATCTATTGATTGAGACCATCCAAAACACAACACAGACAAGTATCAGAGGCCCACCCTGGTGAACACAGAAGATAACAGCTGGGCTGCCCACTCCATTTACACTGGCTGAGGACTCCTCCCCACACAGCGAATTCGCACCTGACAAGTGCCAAGTGACAGAAGGAAACCAAAGGTCTCTCATACCCAGCACTGCCGAGGAGCCACGTAAAATGGACCACAAACCTATCAGACATTTCAGATGAGGAGCCCTAAGGAAATACTCTGTTTTCACAGCTTGGCGAACATACTGGTCTAACCAAAATAGGCTATCCCACAAGCTACGCTCTAGAAAGTCAGTGCTACATTCTTAATAAAATAAAATAAAATAAAATAAAATAAAATGCAGACTTGTTAGCAGTGTTACTGCAATAGGTCTGAACATTTGTTTTTAACACTTTGCCACTTTACTGTGTTAAATACAACTACAAATAAATTTTTCATTTGGCCAGAATAAATGAAGCCATGTATGTGGTTTACAAGTGTATTTACAATTTGGCATGCAATCACAGACTTAGAGGTGGAGGGGAAAAGAGCCTAAGTTTCAGTAGTTTCTACTTGTGTGGATGGGGCAGTAACTGATTACTTCTTTAGAGGCATTAAAAGAAAGAAAGGAAAATCCTAAGAACCCAAGGCAAAGAAAAGAAAATACACAAGTTTTGCTGTGCACTGTATGGCACCAGGATTTTAAATGTGACAGGATTTATCAGGTTTAAAATTTGGTGACTAAACTGTTCACCTTCCAGATAAATACTCTATATTCTTCTGCAAATCACCTTGCAGAACAGGGAATAAAGATTTATGGTTATAAAGATTTTTCAGACAGAGTGAGAATGAATTACCTGTCATAGATACGCTGGTGTGGTGTGTATTGGCAGCTAGGAAGTTGACACCCATGCCCATAGCCCAGGCAGAGTGAAACTCAACCGCAGTCAGAAAGGGCAGGACATTCATCCAAGCTGTTGGGAAGAGCACGGTGTCCACTTGCAACTCACTCACCAGGACAACAGCAGGCTCACGGAAAAGGATGTCAAAGCAAGTGAAAATGCCAAACTTCCCAAAAGGAGTCTCAAAGGTGATGGCTTCTGGCTCTTTTGGGTAATTAAACTGCGTTTCTGGAATAAAGAGATTGTACTGTACGGGAAGATAAAAAAAGAGAAATTGGTTAAAGGCACTTACTGCAATTCTGGAAGTATTCCCTAAATGACTAGAGAAGTTTTTTGAAGCCTTCACATGTAGGGAGTCAGGGTAAAATTACATGATCACCATAGTGCCCAAAAGGTGGATATGGGGAGACACACATTGCCCTGGCATCTAGCTAAGAGAGCAACTGGCTATCTGCAGGTCTGTTGCTGTCAGCCACCAGCAACTCCCATAAAAATAATCTCTCCGCTCTCCCCAGCTAGTTTATAATTCTGGTGACCTAAAAGACACACAAAAGAGCAAGAATGGAATAGGAGCATAGGGGATCTGGTGCCAGGAGACAGAATTGGTGACCTTGGTGTGGAGATGCAAGAAGTACTGGGAGCACCAGCAGGAAGTGTAAGACAGTACTGGAAGACTGCCAAGCAGAGAAGAAAACAAAGGCTGTGGTGATGGGGGAGAGGCAGATGATCTCAGCCAACAGAAAAATGCAAGTTTGGGCATTCTCAGCTTTCCAACATTCTCCTTCTTCCTTCACATTCACGTTTACTAAAAGAGTCCTTTAATCTTGAGGTGGCCTGGACAATAAACATGTTCACCAAGCCAGAAGGGAGGTTCAGGTTTACTGAACTTGTAATTCAGTGGCACACGGGGGATCAGAATCACATTATCAGTGGCCCCTTCACCCAATTTGCTTACAGAGAAATATCTTGGCATTGTCTCTGAAGAACCAGATGTAATACTGTGCCTGAAGTGCATTAAATAAATAACTGACTTCAGTTTAGCTAGGTCAGCATAATATCTGGCACATGGCCCCCAGATAACTTCAATGAACCTTGCAGGTAGGCACATAAAGCTGAAAGAAGATACTTCTATTGGGTGCAAATGTTTTAATGCCATCACCTCTTTTTACACCTAGCTTAGGTCTATGATTTTGTCCAGATAGTTCTGTGTTGAACTGTGTTAAAACTGTGCTGAACCATCATCAGAAAAAAAATATATAGCAAAGGGCCTTTCTTCCTTAAATCAGACTACTCATGTGAGATAAGATGCAGATGAACATTTTGAAAACCTGGAACGTGAAGGGGTAGGCCAGTGGAGACCCGGCACTGAAAACTAAAGCTGCTTAAGGAGCAGGTTTTCCAGTAATAAGAAGTTAATGAACTGAGGAAGTTAACAAAACCATATGCCACTAAATTGGTCCTAAGCAATCATTTTTTCATTCTAGTATATTTTGAGAAATATGACAGTAAATGCAAATTTGGAGTCAACAGTTCACAGCAAGAGAGCTATTATTTTGAATTATTATTACCAGAAGCAAAAATCTGCCATGGGATAATGGCTAGCATTTAGTTCTCTTGCCAAACTGAGACATATTGGAAGTAGTTGACTTTCCAGGGCCACTTTACCTTGTGGTAACGAGCCACCAGTTTCCCCTCTGGGTCAAAGATGACATCAGTGTTGTACTGATAGCGACCATCCTTGGGGCAGCTGGGATCGCTGGAGTTACACGGCTTCTTGTCCCCAATGTTTGCAACCACATAGATGGAGTTATTCCTGGCCATGCAGCTGAGTCGTTCCTGCACTGGAGCAGGAGCAAATCTGATGTATTTCAGGGGGAAAAAAAAAAAAAAGGCTGACAAAATCTGTGCTGTCAGCGGTGTCCATCACTGGAGTGCTGGGGGCACATGGGCAGTTCCTCCAATCCAGCAGTCATGGCAGAGCAGGCAGATACATAGAGTTGCTGCAGCACTCCCTCAGCTTGTTTTCTGCACCTTGATGTAGGTTCTGGAGCTCTCCCAGTGGCATCCAGAGGAACATGCCACCCCTGCACTGCCTGCCAGCACCCCTCAGTACCCAGAACATGCTCTGCAGCAAGCAGATAACCCTAGGGCTGGGAAAGAGCAGGAGAGGAATCACTGGGCAGAGGAAGAGACTAAGTTGGAGTCACACAAGAGAAATATCTTAGCGCCTGGGAAGGTGGCATCTGAGGACCATAACTCTGGGCCCTCAACACATGGAGCAGAGTCAAGCTGTGGAACAGTGCAGCTGACATGGTCAAGGCAATTTGTCTCCTCCCATGGATGGGAGCACACAGTCCTCTAGTCATGGCATGAACAGGAGTGGGATATTAATTTCAAGACATGACAGACAATGTGCCATAAACTGGCAGCACCTCTGAAGTGCCCATTACCAGGCCAGTAAAAGAGCAGTCACCCCCTCTGTAATGTGGCGACGCATACGGCTTTGCAAGGTGTACATGGGTCACACAGGAGGACTGTCATGTAAGATACATATATAGCACCAAGGAATAGGGCATGCCAGACTGTAATGGCAGGCATTACATTCCCATAAGCTGCTAATGAAAACCCGGATTTTGAACAGTGAAGAGACACATAGACCACCTTCACAAAAAATAACTCTGTGAAGAACAGGTTGCCCAGAGAAATCATGGATGCCCCACCCCTGGCAGTGTTCAAGGCAAGGCTGGACGGGGCTTGGAACAACCTGGTCTAGTGGAAGGTGTCCCTGCCCATGGCAAGAGTGGTTGGAACTAGATGGGCTTTAAGGTCCCTTCCAACCCAAACCATTCTGTGATTCTATGAAGAACAGGAATAAACACCTGCTTAGACATGCTGCCACCCCACACCCCACATTCACTGAAGGACTCTGCATATTTTAGCTACATATGTCTCAGTAAAAAGTTGCACATCCTGCATTTGTCCCCACTGTGAATCTTCCTCTTGGGCCATTGAGGAATTACATCCTCACAGATATGATAACATGCTTTAAGCAGCTCATTATTGAGCAGGTGCAGAAAGCCATGGTTAAAAGGCAGACCACAGCTGTAGTTCTATGGCTCAGCGCTTATTGTGTGCTGTATGGATCTGAAGTCCAGCACTCAACTATAAGTTAGCTTGTCCCTGCTGAAACATGATGCTTAAATGACAGATCACATTCTACAGCACTGAGACTCTAGCAATTCGGACTATATCTTATCTTAATTGTGAAAAACTAACATTGAAAGTTTATGGGTTAGTAACTATCAGAGGTTTGGACTTTGACTACTAACCTCACTAACCTAATCACCTCTGCTATTAGCTGCTCACAAACTAGTTCTTGGCTGTTCACAAAAATGGTCGGTGTGCTTCTGTTCGAATATGACATTTGCAAAAAACCCAAACAAAACAACAAAACAAATAAAAAATAGTGTTAAGAATTACAATCAGTTCTACTCAAAATAGTGTGAAAAAAACTGAAAGCAAATGAGAAGCAGAATATTTTGGTATCAAAACTTTTCAAAGTGAAAAAAAAAAGATGTTTTCTCTACGTTCAGTAACCCAAATTCTGTATATTGTTTGAATTTCTCTTTAAAATGTCTAATAAAAATAAATCAGTGGGGTTCCCTCATCAATTAGACATGGACATGCTATATATTTCATCATGTAACTTACCTTCACATGCAACTTTAATTGAAACTTACTCTCCTACCAAAAGCATTAGCAGTTTTGGGGCACTTACTGGGAGCCGCTTATGCATGACCCCATGAAACACTAGTTTAAAAACATATAAATCACTGCAGAAGAAATCACCTTGTGGGGTCAGTGCAGGGAATCCAGTTCACCGCTGGATCAGGGATATCCTCCAGGTAGGGGTAGATGGTTTCTCTGGTGAAGCGCCAGCCGTAAATGCCATCTTCAGGGGTCACAATGATGTGGGCACCCTGGCACAACAAGAATTCACCCATCAACAGACAACCAGGAGCAGAAAACACAAATTGACGGCACTCACAATACATCTAGTACCTGCTGGGCAGCTGCTTTGATGGCCCCTTCCAAGACATCCATGTTGCTGTTCATCAGGGCCAAAGCATCCTCAGGAGAAACAGGTTCATCAGCAGTAGCCGGCAGGATGACGGCGTGTTCATAGACCGCTGCAATGAAGGTGTTGGAGGCAAGGGCCTGAAGGACTGTGAGTGCAAACACTGCAGCGTGCAGGAGAGGCTGGGACAGGAGCATGGCTGGTGCCTGCAGTCGTAGAATGCTTTGAGTCATGGACAAACAGTGTAAAAAAGCATGCATAGAAAAGAAAAGAGGGACAAAGTCTAACTTTGAAGGAGGGAGGAAGTGCTGGCCTTTCAAAGCATTACTTTGTAATCTAGTGTCACTTGGTGGCATGTGGGAAAGTACAACAGTACACAGTAAGGATGTTGCAACTGGACAAGACCGAAAAAGTGGGCTAAGCCAGGACTAACTGTGCCAATATAAAAATAAATCATTAAACACATGGCTAGAAAGAACACTCCTGTTTTTGTTGTTACACTTTTCTCTGTCATTGATTGCAATAGACTTTTGCTATGTTGGCTCATTTCTGATATCCAGGTGAAAGGTGGATGCATCACCCCTGTAGCTAGTCTTCTGTGAAGCCTGAGAGACAAAATTGAGGGTCTTAAAAACTGTTTTATTCTAGTGTCTTCATGATCCCCACTTCCTGTGCTATGTGTCAGTATGTGCAGCTTGCTTCCCTGATTTTTTTTAGATGAAAATCTGCATTAGCATCTCACTGTATTTACATGTAATACACTTAACGTACCAGCAACAGAACTGGCCCTTGCACAATGGCTCTCCCAGTTGCTTCTGTTTAGCTGTACATCACTCTCAATGGCTTTCCACCAGAAAATATGCATCTGGAGAGAATGTTTTTCTCTGAAATCAGGCAGGTAAGTACCCATTGCCTGGCTGCCACTAGCCTGAAGCAGAAGAGCCAGCAGGTGCAGTGGTATGCCTGCTCCTCTGCTCACCTTTCCTGTCCCCAGAAACATGCTGTGTATTGAGAACCCTTCATTTTTAATCTTCAGTTCAGTTCAAATGCATTTTTTTGCCTATGATATTTTCAATTTTTTGAGTTTCTAATAGTTGTGGTGTTCTAATTTGGAAAAGGTTTCCTGAATAATGGGAAGCAGAACAGGCTGTCAGCCTTCAGCTGCAGCAGACTGTTGTTGCAGAGCAGAAAAGAAAGAAGTGTGGGTGAATGCAAGCACCAGGAAGTTCCCTGCAAAAGTAGCATTGACCAAGGATTTCAAGCGTTAGGAACATTGATTTGCATCTGAAAATGTTCACCTCTAAGTACTTCTCTACATACATTACTAGATACAGTATGCTCATTCAGGAACTCAAAAGGCTGCAACAGAGATTTCAGTGATAATTAAGTAATGTAGCTTGAAAGCCTTTCCTCCCATCCCTGTTTTTCTTACCAAATGAGGTATGGATTGGGTCACATTAACAACAATCAGGCAGAAGTCTGAAGGAGGAAGCAGTAAATGCTCCCTTGTTTAGCAACAGCTAGGACAGCAATCAGTCCAGAAAGGTGACTACCCTGGCAGGGCTGAGCAGAAAAAGTTACAAGTGCAGGGCTGGGATACTGCCCTGCAAAGTTCAAGTTACACTGCCAGGACACTGTTGTACAGTGGGATGGAGGCATCCTTGTCTGCCTCTGTTCTAGCAGGCACCAATCCCTACTGCCTGCAGAGCTGGGAGCTCACCCAGGAACAAGGAACTAATGCCAGTTAAACAAACCAACCCACTGAACACACAGAATAAAGCTTAACAAAACTACAACAGTCCGGGCTACACATGGCTGTAGGCAATGCAAAAGGAAACTTACTGTCTTGGTTTAAACACAGCTGGCAACCAAGTACCACGCAGCCACTCACTCACACCCCCCTACCCCAGGTGGGATGTGGAGGAGAAGCAAAAGAATGTAAAACCCATGGTCTGAGATAAGAACAGGTTAATAACTGAAGTACAATATACTACTACTATTAGTAATAATAAGTGAAATAACAAAGGCAGAGAATATAAAACTAAAAGGGTAAATAAACACAAGTACTGCACAATGCCATTGCTCACCACCGATACCCAGCCTGACCAAAGCAACGATCAGTCCCGCCCAGGTGACTCCCCCAGTTTATATACTGGGCGTGACGTGCTGTGGTATGGAATACCCCTTTGGCCAGTTTGGGTCAGGTGTCCTGTCTCTGCTTCCTCCCATTTTTTGTGCCCCTCCTCATTGGCAGAGCATGACACTAGAAAAGTCCTTGATCAGGGTAAGCGCTACTTAGCAACAACTAAAACATCAGTGTGCTGTGAGCGTTGTTCTCAGACCGAAGCTGAAAAACAGCACTGCACCAGCTACTAGGAAAAAAATTAACTCTATCCCAGTCGAAACCAGGACACTTATCTAGAGCTCTCTCTACTTTTCGCACCTCCACCCTCCCAATCCACTCTCCCCACCCCTGTACTATACTCTCCCTCCCCCTTCCTTCCCCCCCCCCCCCCCCCCCCTCCCACC
>NW_009933233.1:3518-15290 GCF_000696875.1 Nestor notabilis | reverse complement strand
CCTGAGGATGGTGGCTATCTGAGCACTTACTTTTGTGAAACAGGATGCAAGTTGTTGCTAAATCATCTTAGCTGTAGAGGTAGTCTGTCTTCCGATTGTGGTCCTCCCCTTTTCTTGTGCTAAGAGAGACTGTGTGGAAGACAACTCCTTATTCAAAGGGTTAATCCTGCTGTGGAGAAGTCTCTGTTAAGGGTCACACTTGCAACCACTCAATCCCTACAAAACCATGAGGACATGTGCAGCAGGATTGAGGAAACCAACAGCTACTCATTTTTAGCCAGAGCACATAGTTAATGTTGCTTAGCTGTAAGAGGACACCATGTCCCATGGTGCAGATAGAAATGCAAAGCTACAGTATTTTTTCTTCACAAGCAAGCAGAGTGTTTTCCATTATTTCTACCATATTAATTGTGAAGAGTTACAATTTAATACATTTACAGACTAAAATCTTGTTTTTACAACGTTGACTTTATTCAGAAATACTGTATCTTGCATCCTGCAAGTCTATTTTTCTATGTCGCTGGTCAGATTAAATGTGAACAATGTTTTTATTTCTGAATAAACCTGCAGGACAGACAACAGAATTAGCCATACAAAGCAATCTTAGTTGCGCCATGCAAAGTAATCCAGTCCACTTGCCTAGGAAGTACCGTCTGCAGGACCTGCACCCGCACACGTGTGAGTGTGTTCAATGTGTGTAAGCTGTTCATCAGCCTTTCCCAACACTTGCCTGCACTCTTGACCAATACTCCACCAAAAATTTCAAAGAATTAAAAGTTGGTTGCTATTGAGCCACTTCCCTCTCTTATATACCTGAATCCTACATTACTAAAGTCAGAGGAATTTACTTTCTATTGTCCCCAGTGTCAACATGAAGTCTATGACAACCTAAACTACTGTATAAAAACACATAGAGAACTGCCCAGCAGTGATTTATTTTTGCTGCAAAATCAAGTCAACAAATCAATGTGCAATGACTATGCTGTTAGATAAGGTAACATGATAAACAGAATGTCATTACAATTACCTGTATTAACATTAATTAACATCAATTGACATTATGATTTATTATGATTAATTAGTGTTACAGAAACAAGCAGATGAGATCTTAAAAGATCTGCAGTGAAATCATGGTGAAGCTTGCTCTGTGTGTGGAGGGTCCTTTTCATACCACCTCCCAAAGAGTGTTACACTCAAAACTGGCTTTGGTGTACTAGTTCGACTTATCAGACGTCCACCAGTTAGCACCTAGTTGTGGAAAAGTGAAATAAACAGGAACATTAGCAAACTAACACTGTTGTATGACAATTACAAAATAATACATTCATGAATGTTGACCTAGTTGAGAGATGAAGTAGCTCACTTGGAGCTACCATGAAGTATGAGAAAAACTATGGTTCTGTCTTGAGCAAGATTTTGTTCTAGAGGACTTGAGGGGACAAGGAAGAAGGGAATTGGTAAAATGACCCTGCTGCATTGATGCAACCAAGAAAATTAGGCAGAAGTAAAGCTGCCTTGAACTCCAGCCAGTTACTGAAATATAGGACACTGATAACTACCAAGTTGCTCCTGTGTCTTATAGTGGCTTTTTGACCATTTGTGTTACACGTCAGACAACTCACAAGGATGTCCCATTACCTTGAACTCCCCGGGCGCCAGCTGCACCCTGCTGTACAAGACTTCTGGAAAGACATAGTTGGTGCCAAACGTGCCACTGAGGGAGAACATCTCAAACCTGGTCTGAGCCGTCTCCACCGGCTGCCCGCATGTTTCTGGATCTGTGCTCTTGCACTTGAGCAGAGTGCATATCTGCAGGGAGGAAGATACAGAAAGGCAAAATACCACTAAGCTCTCAACAATCAAGAGCTGGATTTGATTATAAGAAAATCTGCCATGATGAAGAAATGATCCAATACATCTATTAATTTATTTACACCAAGAGGAGGGTGGCACTTTAAACTTGTAAAAAGGCAGTTCTTTGCCAGCACGGCAGCAGAGCAGTGTCTGTGTGTATCCACGTATGTTTGTAAGTTCTGTCTGCACTCATGCATAATGCATAATGGATTTAGTCATAGGCTTGGAATAATTTGTGACCTAAGGAAGTTACTTCAGCTCTGTCTGGGTCTCCTAAAAAACTGAAGGCATACTTACTTGCCTACTCTAATGGCAATACTCCAAAGATACAGAGAAAAAAACTAACAGCAAAACTGAAAAGAATCAATACACTGACAAGCCATATGAATGCAAATATTATACCCATATTTAGTTTCTTCATTTTGTTAGACAGCTACATGTTAGAAAATCACATCAGCACAATAGTAAAAACCACTGAGCAGAAAACAGCTTTCTTGTGACAAAAGCATTCCTGTGAAGACAGGGAAAACTCTACAGTCTTCTCTCCCTTTTGTACACATACATGGAAACCTCCTTAGGATCACAGAACCATAGAATTGTTTAGGTTGGAAAACACCTTTAAGACCATTGAGTCAAGCTGTTAACCTGTCCACCACTAAACCATGTCCCTAAGCACCACAGCTACATATCTTTTAAATACCTACAAGGATGGTGACTTCATTACTTCCCTGGGCAGCCTCTTACATGCCTGACAATCCTTTTGGTGAAGAAATTTTTCTAATCTTCAATCTAAATCTCCTCTGGTGCAACAAGAGGCCATTTCCTCTTGTCCTGTTGCTTGTTACTTAGGAGAAGAAACCAACCCCCACCTCGCTACAACCTCCTTTCAGGTAGTTGTAGAGAGTGATAAGGTCTCCCCTCAGCAATAGAGCCTGCCAAACCTACAACCTGCAAAACTTGAAGACCAACTTATGCAAGACATATTCTAGAAAATATAATCAGCACAGAGAAACTTATGTATCTATCTTGGTCTGCCCTTGCCAAAACTGCTGGGTGACCTGTCACCCTTTAAGTGCTAAAGTATAGGGTCAGCTCAGGGCCTTCACTTTCATCATTTATAACACAGACAGAAAAGCAGGGTCAAGACTCTTAATGAAGTCAAAATGCCTCATGAAAAAAAACAGATGTTTTCAAAGGGGCCAAAAAAGCACCTCTTCTTCACCCCCCTCAATCAAAAATAAGAGAAATGCTAACGGTATGCAAAGAGAATACTGCAGCCTTCCCACTGTCCAAACAAGAACAAAAACCCATTTACCTGTAAATAATACTCTCCTTCAACAACATGTAGCCCATCAAAGGCACCCAGAACATAAATGTCATCTTTCTGCTTCTCTACCATCTTGTAACTCAGATGGCAACAGAGGTCCTGATGGCAAATGGCACAATTTCCCTCAGGTTCAGTGAGTTCCGTGAAGGAGAAGAGATCATGGTAAACAGTCCCACTGAAATAGTGGTGGTTTGATGGAAGCTGTTCGATCCTGCTGGCATACAGTTTCCAGTTAACAGCAGCGGGATAGTCAGGAGAGACACGTGGGTGTGAATTCAGTTCTGTCACCAAAAGGTGACCATTTTCCATTTCTGTATTGTAATAATATGCTTTTGGACCATCTGGGGCATAAATACCACTCCCTGCAAACAGAACACCAGAAAGCTTTTAATCTGAAAGGAAGAGTATGAGACAAGTAAGCATTATTCCCTAACTAAATATGTGCCAAATTTTATTCTAATATTTACTGTTTGTTTTGAAACTAAGTTAAGCCTTCACAGACCACAATCCTAACCCAATGCTTTTTCCAATCAGTAGAAAGCAGACCAAACTCTGACGTTTCATGTATTGTAAGTGACAAGATTAGTGTGTTAATTATCTGCCATTATATATAATTTAAGTGGATGAAGCTACATGTTCCTCACTGAGTTTAGCTGCATTAGAAATCAGTATTTCTGACTAAAATGAATGGTAACATCGTCAAGTCAAAAAAAATCAGTAAGGAAAAGATATTACCAAAGTCACATCTTTATGCAAGCTCTTTACATAAATACATAAATATTTACTCCTGAGTAAAAGCTGTCCATAAAGCATATGAGTTGTATGACATGGGGTCATCAATGACAGAACTAAAGGAACGGCCCACATCTGCTCTTATTTGGAAAGCAAAGTTTAGGGCTACGGTTTAGCAACACCAGTAAGTTTCTCTCACTTCTGCAAGCACATGCCCGCACAACTTGTGCTTGACTTCTAGCATCTGCTCAGGAAAAACATACAGTGAAAACCGAGCCTGCAAAGAAAACTTGAGGCAGGGTCTGCAGTCCAGAAGTGTTTGCAGGACTCAGGAGAACATTTCAGAGCTAGGTTTCCGCCTAGTGGACAAAAAAAGTTTGGGCCTTCACATGAGCTCATCGATAAACGCCAGGGCCAGAAGATGAAGAATCACACACATAAACTCATTTAACAAATAACTAAAGGTGTTCTAGTCAAGTTAAGCATTTCCAAGTTCTTACATATCACGTTTTGATTTCTTTTTTATATGTACAGGTTTTCTTGTCCTAAGTCTGTTGATAGGCGTATGCATGCCTAAAGCTGATGGGAACTTCCGCTCAGGCCAACTCAATACATGCATATAAATGTTACCCACATCAACAAGATCAGTTAGAACAATATCACATTACCTGTCATATCTAAAGTGGAGTTGTGCAAATTTGCTGAAAGAAAATTGACACCCATTCCCATCGCCCAGGCTGAGTGAAACTGGGCCGCTGACAACAGTGGAAGAGTGTTAACCCAAGCAGTTGGGAACAAAATGGTGTCAACCTGAAATCTCCTTGCCAAGACCACAGCTGGGTCGTGGTAGAGTATGTCTGCACAAGTGAAAATGCCAAAGTAGCCAAAGGATGTATTGAAAGTCACAAATTCTGGATCCTTAGGGTAATTAAACTGTTTCTCTGTCACAAAAAGGTTGTACTGTTCATGGAAAGGAAGGAATGGAGACAAAAATAAGTTAGAAAAGAAATCAAACGACTTAAATCACACTAATATTGAATATAATACTCATTCACTTAAATACAAGTAATGGAGAATATGTTTGTGAACATGCTATATCTTAATTTCTTAGAGTACACTTCATATCACTGCAAGAGAAGTCAAGCACAAATATCCATGGTTCTGATCTATACCAGTGAAGGGGATTTGTATTTAGTTTGCAAGCGTTTAGGACATTAATGTTTGAATATCTCATGTATCACTTCCTTCTAAGAAGCAGTAAAAATAGAGGGCTCATTGAGTTTTAATTAATTCCATTTAATTATTTGCTAGTAAATTCAGAATAGCAGGAATGAAAATATCTTAAGGCAGTGGCTTTCACCTGCCCTCTGACACCTGCTCTATAATGACTCTTTGTACAAATACATTTAAGCCTGGGAAGGAGCTTCTATTTCACATCTTTCATCACTGCAGGATGATGTACTTCCTGAATATTGTAAAATCCTCTTACCTTGTGATAGCGAGCCACCAGTTTCCCTTCTGAGTCAAAGACAACATTGGTATTGTACTGATAGTGACCATCATTTGGGCACCTTGGATCACTGGAATTACATGGCTTCTTGTCTCCCATATTCGCAACCACATAGATGGAGTTATTCCTTGCCAGACAGCTCAGTCTTTCTAGCACAGGTGAGGGAGCAAACCTAAACAGCAGGGAAGGAAGAAAGGAAATAAAACATCAAAACCAGTTAATCTATAAAAATACGAACACTGAGACTACAGATCACATGAATTATAGGTTTAAGTTAGTCATATCTAATAAGAAACTCTTATTTTCTGTTACTCAACAGAAGGCAGCGGTTTTGTGCTTCAAAGCTCAGTGTGTTCAGACTCTGGCTTCACATTAACTGAGGAGCACAGGGGTTTCCTTGCACCTTGAAGTCTCCCTCCTGCTGCTGATGTGTGGCACAGCATTGACGTTACATCAACACAGGAGTTAATCTCAGCCATTCTATTTCAGTTCTCAATTTGGCTGCTGTGCAGAGGGAGCATAGGATTTGTTTCTTCTATGGTGCATTTTGTCTTACCAAACTTTTACCAAACACTGAAGTTTCAAAAAATGGTGCCATTTATTAAGGAAAATGACAGAATAAAAAGCCTACCAAATCATGATTAAAAAATGCAAATTTGAAATAGTGTGGTATATCTTTTCAGTAGTAGCTGCTATTTTATTTACAAATACTCCTAATATTCCTGTATCTTAAGACATTTTCTACAACGTGCATGGGATACATTACTGAAACGTAGATTCTGTAAGTTTTTGGGGTTTGTTTTAAATAAATCTCAACCTTTCTGAGTATGCTAACTAAAATAAATACAGTGAGAAAAAAAGATAAAAATGAGGAAGGAAGCTGTGTGAAGTTATTTATTGCAACTACAGGATGCCTAACCTGGATTCATTTCATAGCAGTTCTTCCAAGATATATAAAACTCTCAACAACCACTCCTAAAGGCAGCCTTCTTTCTCATGGGATCATTCCCCCACGCACAGCAGGAGCAATACCTTTGAGGATCAGCACAGGGAATCCAGTCCACTTGTGGGTCTGGGATATCCTCAAGATAAGGGTAGACTGTTTCTCTTGTGAAGACCCAGCCATAAATGCCATCTTCAGGTGTTACAATGATATGGGCACCCTGATGCCAACACACAAACCCAAAAAACACCATTAAGAAAATGAATAAACAGTCAGTGTTTACCAAAATTACTGTCTGTAATGAGCCATAATACCTGTTTGGCTGCTTCTTTTATGGCCACTTCCAAAATCGCCAGATTTTTGTCCATCAGCATCAAGGCCTCCTCAGGAGAAACTGGCACTTCAGTGTCCTCTGACAGCACCACACTGTGCTCATAGACAGCTGCAATGTAGCTGTCCAGGGCACAGGCCTGCAGAGCAGACAGCACCAAAAGCACAGCACAGGTATGAGCTTTAGGGAGCCCCATGTCTGGAGCCTGGAAGTCGCTCAGGAGGAGGACGGGGACAAAGCAAAGTCAGGGGACTTAAAAGGAAATTCTTGCAGAAACCTGGGAATTCCCGGGAGCAGCAGAAAGCCGACACCAGGAGATGCCTTCACCCTGCCCAGAAAGCCTCACACATCAAAGCCAAGAGACCCACAGCCCTGAGCAATCCTGCCTTGCTCCACCAGCAGAGAAGTCACCACTGTGCTGCAGCCAAAGAAACGCATCGCTTGCCAGATCTGCGAATGATGCAGGTGTGGCATTGCTGTAGTAATGCAGCTCAAGGCAAGCCCAGGTCACAACAAGCCAGAGCCTGGGAAATCTCAGTGAAGACCAGCATTGCCACATTCCCGGAGGGCACAGGGGGGCTGCAGGCAGGGCTGTGGGAGGCAGGTGGCTGGCCCCAAGCTCGGTGCTGCCGCACCGTCACTGCCTGTGCTGGTCCCAGCTCAGGGGTGCTCTGATCTAGCCAAGTGTAGTTTGTATGTACCTGGCACAGTCTCTACTTATCACAGCTCCACAGACAGTACAACTGCGTCAATAACAGCAGATGGGTATTTAGACCTGCCACTGCATGAGACAAGCACAGCACCAGCCAGGGGGTTGTTGAGTTTCCCACAGGAGATCCCACTGCTCTAACTATAGTTCCAGGATCCCTGGATAATCACAGCAGGAGAACATGCTTGTGGGTTAGTCTGAACAACAAACTAGAACACAGGATTCCTTGTCAGTTTTCTTTTGCCTCCACTGTGTACATGAAAGAAAGAAGAGGGGAGAAGATGTGTTGTCAGAAAGCTAGAGGGGTTAGTTAAGCCTGTCTAGTTTCTACTGGAGGTCTAGTCCAGTTCATGCATTGCAGGACAGCTCATTAAATTTCAATGGCATTCGTGCTCTTTCTGGTAATCCCAGACAACTCAAGTTCAAACAGCACAGATCAAGTAAGCGAACAAGTCATTTCACAAAGAGAACAATTAAGTCATGTCTACAGGTTTGCAACTTCTGCACCTTGTGCTTACCTCCAGTTCTCTCAGCTCCTTCTCACCTGCCTCACCATTGGCACTGGCAGGGTCAGCACCTCATCATAGGTTGAGGTTTTAGTAAAGTCTAACACGTTACAAAAGGACAGGATCTATTGCCAGGATGTTTCTAGGGGAAGCCTGCCGTTTGGTACCCTGACGCTTCACAGTTCAGCTGGCTACCAGAGCAGTTCTTGCTTGCCCCAGGAAGGGCTGTGGCAGACAAAGAAGTATTTGTCATGTAAATCCAGTAGCTACTCACAAGAGATACTGATTGTAAATTGCTAGGGCTAGACCATTTTTTATTATTAATGGAAAATCAGGTAGCACAGAGAACTCCTTCTAAAATCGAGCTGTGGGCTCAAGAACAAGTTAAATGACGCTTCCCACAACAGTAAGTGGTCTAGTGTGAATTTGCCAGGTATGCCCTTGCCTCACGTCTCCTTGATCTGTTCTGCCAAGCACCCAGAGGAAGTGAGGAAATACTCTTTTTCCTCACTGTTGGAAAATAGTAGCTCTAGACTTTTGATAGATCTACTGTTGCAGAGGCAATTAGTACAAACATTTCAGCTGGCATTTATTAGTAAAAATAGATCTCACAAACATCAAGCCGAGTCTTCAAACATAACACAAATATACATATATCTCTGCGTATATGTATACACATGATGCCAAGTCTCCTCCAGGACTTAAGATCAATTAGTTCTGTGTAGAGATTCTAACTCTTCTCTTCATTACCTTTGCCTCCCATTTTCAGGCACTTTCAGGATAATACAAATGTTGATAGATAGAAAGTCTTTTAGGCTCTGCTGTCCGAGAAAATTTGCAAAACTTAGGAAAAAAAGTTGCTTTATTGAAAAAAAAAAAATATTGTGCTTAATGCTTTGTCGTTTCAAATTCTGTTTCAACATTATCAGTTGAAGTATTACAAGATAATGAACATTCTTTAAAAAAATACAGAAAATCACAGTAGCAAAATAGTAGCTTTACCCAAGAATAATGCACAGCAGGCTCAAGCGTTGAAAACACACTTCTTTCACATACAGTGCTGCACTGTACATGGAACACAATTAAACAGGCTGACATCTGAGGGTTACTCATCACTTCAGCCAATCCACGTGAAGACTTCCAAAAGAAAGACAGTCAGTGTTTAGTGTTTCAAAATAGTAATGCAGCTACAACTAAACCACAACTGGTCATTCACCAAGGGATCATGTATCCCAGGTCCAGAATAATGAAACACTGTTAAGTCCACTCATCTCAATAATAGGTTAAACCACAATAGTAAACTGAGAATTGAAAGTATGTCTGGCTATGATTCACTGCTCATCAGATGAGTTCTTTCTTCATTAGTACCAGGAGGATTTTGCAGGCTGGAACTGGAACTGTTTGCACAAGGAAAACAACAGGAGCAAAGAAACAGGTTTAGTATTCTCTAAATACTTCAGTGCAATACCAACATTATAGCAAAAAGCCACACATTACATGGAAAGAGCTATGTGGATCACTGGATTTGGCTCCCTACTATTGCACAAAGTACGTACTATTGCTTTCACACCTATCACTTCACAGAATCACAGAATGGTTTGGGTTGGAAAGGGATGGTTAAAGGTCACCCAGTCCAACCCCCCTGTCTGCAGGGATGTCTCCAACTAGATCAGGTTGCTCAGAGCCCCGTTCAACCTGACCCTAAACATTTCCAGGAATGGAGCATCCACAGCTTCTCTGGGCAACCTGTGCCAGTGCCTCACCACCCTTATTGTAAAATTTTTATTTCCTCACATCCAGCCTGTATCTCCCCTCTTTTAGATTAAAACCATTACCCAGTGTCCTATCACAAAAGGCCCTGCTGAAAAGTCTGTCCCTATCTTTCTTGTAAGTCCCCCTTAAGTACTGAAAGGCTGCTATAAGGTCTCCCCAGAGCCTTCTTTTCTCTAGGCTGGGTAATCAAAACTCTTTCAGCCTGTTCATACGGGAGGTGCTCCAGCCCCCTGATCATCTTCATGGCATCCTCTGGACTTGCTCCAACAGCTCCATGTCCTTCCTATGCTGGGTGCCCCAGAGCTGAATGCAGTACTCCAGGTGGGGTTTCATGAGAGCTGAGCAGAGAGGGGGAATCACCTCCCTTGCTCTGCTGGTCATGGTCCTTTTGGTGCAGGATATTCAGGCGGTATTCAGGATTTCTGGGCTGTGAGGGCACAATGCTGGCTCAGTTCCAGCTCTTCATTCACCAGTACCCCCAGTGCCTTCTTGGCAAGGCTGCTCTCAATCCCTTCAGTCCCCAGCCTGTATTTATACCAAGGGTCTCCCCAGCTCAGGTGTAGGACCATGCACTTGGCCTTGTTGAACCTCATGAGGTTCACATGAGCCCACTTCTCAAGCTTGTCCAGATCCCTCTGAATGGCATGCCATCCCTCAGGCATGACAACCACACCAGTCAGTTTGGTGTCATAGAATCATAGAATGGTTTGGGTTGAAAAGGACCATAAGATCATCTAGTTTCAAACCCCCTGCCATTGGCAGGGACACCTCACATTAGACCATGTTGCCTAAGGTTCTGTCCAACTTGGCCTAGAACCCTGCCAGGGATGGAACATTTACCACTTCTTTGGGCAACCTGTTCCAGTGCCTCACCACCCTCACAGTAAAGAGCTTCTTCCTTATATCTAATCTGATCTTCCCCTGTTTAAGTTCGAACCTGTTACCTCTCGTCCTACCACTACAGTCCCTAATGAAGAGTCCCTCTCCAGCACCCTTGTGGGCCCCCTTCGTATGCTGGAATGCTGCTATGAGGTCTCCAGGCTGAACAGCCACAACTTTCTCAGCCTGTCTTCATGCAGGAGGTGCTCCAGCTCTCTTATCATCCTTGTGGCCCTCCTCTGGACTTGCTCCAACAGCTCCATCTGTAAATTCTTTGCGGGTGAGCTCAATCGTACAGTCTGTGTCACTGGTGAAGATGTTAAACAGCACTGGTCCCATTATGGACCCCTGAGGGACACTACCCATCACTGACCTCCATCCAGACGTTGAAGCATTGGCCACTACTCCCTGAATGAAACTATCCAGTCAATTCCAGCTCAGACATGCTTGTGGAGGAACCATCAGTAGGGTTTGTTTGTTAATACCACAGTCCTGTTGCTTGTATAGAACTAGCATTGCCTAGTTTAGGTCTTTGTTTAAGTCAGTATGAATTTAGGAAAGCATAGAGACAAAGTACTTAAGCAGTACTTTTACTGCTTATCTTGTCATTCATTATCAGGTTGGTAGTGAGGAAAAAATAGAAGCACACCTTTCAAAGGTTTGTTTTACATGGCTGCAAGTAAAATGAAGAATAAATATCTCAGCATACCTTCTCTTTGTTGCCTCAGTGATATAGAATATTCCAGTTGCAAGACCCTTTGAGGAAAACAGTCAGTTACAATTGTAAGAATAATAACAACCTTATACAACAGCTCATAATTGCAATAGATACAAAAAGCAAAAAATGTGAAATTACTTACACTTAACAGTGCCCATCCTCCTTGGATGGCTGAGGCCCATTCAAAACCGAGCTTTTCATTTAGAAATCCTCCTAGAGTGGGACCTGCAAATGCCCTACAGCAAATCAAAACGAGGTATTGGCATCCCAAACAGAAAAGATAACATACTGTATTCTCAAAGAACTTCTTTATCGCATTTAGCGGCCTCCCTCCATTGATTCTCTCTCATCTGTCAACATAGAGGTTGTCTTCCACAGACCTAACTTTCCTATAATCCACAATAACTATTAATACTCTGTTTGCCATGTCTCCAAGAGACCTGTCTAGTTACCTCCTCACCTGGAAATAGGATCCACATCAGAAAGCTGA
>NW_009933233.1:0-3487 GCF_000696875.1 Nestor notabilis | reverse complement strand
CTTTCCTGTATCTAGACTGGTTTAGAGACCAAATTAAGGACTATGCTCTACGGGGCATCTACAATGATCAATTCTATCATAAAAGAAATTTAAACTCTCATCCCTCAAAATGTAAACCTTCCAGACTTCAAGACAAGACTGACGGATATAGGTAGGTGGGGAGGCACACTGTGACAGACAAAGTTACAGCAAGGTTGAACTGCGTGTAACCGCTCTGCATCTTCATGCCTGTCTAAGAATGTCATGCAGCTGCTGTCACTTTATGAAAGGACTTACATGATATGGTTTCTGGCTACAGAAAGGGACAAAACTGTGTAAAACTAGAGACACTTCCTGGTAGCAAGTCATGTAATAAAACCAGGTTTGATAACAGCATAAAATGGGGGTTTGGTAAATTTATACTACCTCTGTCTGTACTGTACCCTATGCCAAATAAGCAGGACAGCTAGAACTTCAGTTGGCTTGGAAAAAAACAGTGCAAATTTTACCTGCAGCCACAAGGACAGGTAAACAGGACAGATAAAAAAATCCTGGGAGTGGCTATCAAAAGGGGGGAATCTTCCCATTGAGTGACAGCTCTGAAGGGTCACTCAGCCAGTAGCACCTTTCACTCATTTCTGTAACAATCACTGACTAATAAACACAGGCACACTCTGATAAGCTACACAAACACAGACCTTAAATAACAGCTGTGGCTGAAAGAGAAGATTCTGCCCTAAGCTATCCCAGACAAAAGGAGGAAATGTGGAAAATGAAAAATGGAGAACAGAATTAGTCAGGAGTAGATACACTCTAGTTTGGTCCATGTGTGTGGACTTAGCTTTGTAAAAAACTAGGGTCTGCCTCTCTCTCTATTATTAAACATTAACTACTTCAGTGACAACCAAAATACCACACAGAAGCACAAGTTAACATCCGCTTAATTACTGCAGCTGTTTGATATGCAGGACAATACATTTCAAAGGAAGATAAGTCCAGAGTCCATTCCCTTTGTTGTGTAAAAAGCTTTGTTTAACGTGTTCACCAGGCACCTGTTTAGCAAGAACCTTTAGAATCAAGGTCAACTGCAGTGCAAGAGTTCTGGTTGTAATACAGCAGGCTTTCGTGTGGCAAGCGTAGAACAAGCAAATGCTCACAGCTTACAAAAAGGTGACAGTATACTTACCCAAGGGACCACATGGCATTGAAGAGCCCAGACACCAGTCCCAGCAAACTCAGACCTTCTTCAAATCCATTCTCACTGCAGAAAGACAGACCAATTACAGCAGTACAAAACATTATTGTGTCTCAGTCTATAGCATTCCCCTATAGTTTTTTCCCTCCTTTTAATTTATATACAATATAAATAGTTAACAAGCAAAAGTGTACAGTGGAATCACGTCTGTTTACAGAAGGCAGAACCTTCTTTGCTGCCTCCCTGGTGGACTGTAGTGCTGCTCCTCATCTTTGATGTCTGCCAAGTAAGATCACACCACCACTTATTCCCCATGTTTCATTTGGCAAGTGAAAAACAGTGACAGGAAAAGAAAGACCTTGTTCCAAGAGGAACATAGTTACAAAGGAAAGACCTTGTTCCAAGAGGAACATAGTAATAAGAGTAAATCAAGACCCTTCTATAGGTCATTACTGGCAAGCCATATCACAGACCTTGTACTTTGATCAAGTACGATTCCTGTAGGTGCAGCTGATAAAGCCAATGCAGTCTGAAAATCCAGTGAAAACCGCTTGCTATTAGTTGTCCTCAGAAGCTGAAATAAATCCTATGTATATGAAACCACACACAGGTCACCCCATGCTATGAGATCCAAAGTCTGATGGACTTTGATGTGTTCACAGTACTGAGGTATGCATTTACAAATTTAAATTTGGATATTTGGAGTATAATCATTGGGGTGTTCAGTCAGAAAACACAAAGACAAAAGAATAGTGAAAGCATTCAAGTGTTACTCATGGCTTTTGTGTCAAAATGAAGGAAAAAAGCCACACCAAAACACTACATATTCATTCCTGAAAATTAGTTGCAGTTTCGTACTGTCAGTAACATGAAAGATGTATTGGACTGAGTTACTTACTATGCACACTGCAGTATCTCTGGAAACACTGGGATAGCACTCATGCCAAGGGAAAACCCAACCAAAACCAGCACTAGCACAAACATCCACAGCTGACTGAAAAAGAGGGATTTAAAAGAAATTAGCTGCTGAAGGACGCCATCTGACTGAAGGCTGTGGCATCAGCTCTCCATGACTGACCAGAAAACTAGATTTCCTGAAGCCAAAAAGAACTTTAATTGAACACTAAGACTTGAAAAATACAGTTTTAAGGTTAAAAAAAAAAAGACTATAAAAGAATTTAAATATCCTGTGTTCAGATTAAATATTTCCTTATTGAATGTAGTTAATTTTAAGAGGAGCACATAGAGAAGAGGTAGACAGATGAGCTTAACTCATCAATCATATATCCAAGCACTAGGCTTAGTCTATTGCACAAACTAAGTGCAGAATTTTGCAGCTAAAATTTTGTAGCCTAATACATTATAACCAAATAGAATCTCAAAGATTTTACTGATTTCTTCTTCTCACCAGCTCAAATGTATTATCTCACCAGTTTCAAATGCACGACCTTTTTTAAAAATTAAATGTCTAGGAGGAAAGAGTTGACCAATTCTGCACATTAGCAAGCCTATCAGCATCTTTAACAGAGTATATAACCTAGGACAAAAGGATTGTACAGCTGTTTTGTAAATGTAGCAGAATTGTTTGCTCTGAATTAACTTAAGAGATACAGTAATGCAGTGTTCAAGTGCAACAGACGTTGTCTCTACTTAGCTAGCTGAAAACAAAGCTATCATCTGGCATTTTCCCTGAGTAAGCTATATGCAGAGAGAACAAAAATCAATAATGCAAATAAAACCCATAGTTAAGAAACACTCATGAAATAGAGAAAATTGAAAAATAAGACAGACAATATAACTTTGTTTTTCTGCAGTGGAAAAGCACAGAATTGGAAAGGAAGGAATTGAAGCAGCATTCTCCCCACCACACACACTAACATAAGCAAACACAGTAACAGTAAAAGCAAAGGAAAATGATCTATTTTACGAAGCTGTAAAATCTCCATTTTCAGATGTTTTCACTGCTTTATATTCATAGTCCTATGCTAGCAGTTAAACAAAAAACCTGTTTCATGATCAGAGGTGCTAAGTATAGACTGTGGACATTCATGACTACAGTCATGATATCTGTCACAAAAGCATCACATAAGGGGATAGGCTGAAGAAGAGGCAGCTCCATACCTTTCAATGTGTAGCACAGGAGCAGGTCCTAACATGAAAAAGCACAGTGCTGTCATTAAGCCTCCAGATACCAGCAACCACTTCCTGAGGTACTGTGAAAGGAAGAGGTATGTAATTTAGAGATGTGAATTTGTAACGTAACTATTTTGTTTCTTGTAATACCCCTGTCGTGGTTCAAGCCCAGCCAGCAAC
>NW_009933232.1:47915-52967 GCF_000696875.1 Nestor notabilis | reverse complement strand
GGGAAGATGGGGAAGTCTGGTGTGTACCTCAGGGGGATTTAATTTTGAGTGAAAACAGCCAATGAACTCAATTACATGCTGTTGCCTGCTATAGAACCCTTCTATAGCTCATCAGCTAGATACCCATCTCCACCACTCTGGGCTTTAAAAAGAAGATATGTGCTGTCATGATCATCAGCAGAGAATAAACTCATGGTAAAAGCCAACAGCAGCAGGAGTCTCCCAGAACTGTCCTCAGGTCACCATTAACTGAGTCTGACTTCCCTCTGATCATCATCCCAACAAAGAATGAACTTTGAAATCAGGCAAGCTCATCATTATTGTCAGCAGGCAACAATCCCACAGTAAACGCAGTCTCTCCTGCCCTGAAAGACTGCTGTGACAGATGAAGCCTGACATCATGGACTGAATTAACTCAGTGAATTTTACAGGGATGGTACATGGACTAAGGAATGATACCTCTCTGTATTGTGTGCATATAGATATATATCTCAAGAGACAAAAAGTGACGATATATTGAAAAATGTGGGACCTGAGTATGACATGAATGGTATGGAATAAGGGGTGGACACTGTCCTGGGTTTGGCTGTAACAGTTATTTTTCTCCTTCTTATTAGCTGATGCAGTGCTGTGTTTTTTACTTTAGTCTAACAAGACTGATAACGCACTGATGTTTTAGTTGTTGCTAAGTAAGTAATGCTTACCCTGATCAAGGGCTTTTCAGTCTCATGCTCTGCCAGTGAGGAGGGGCATGGGAAGCCAGGAGGAAACAAAGACAGGACACCTGACCCAAACTGGCCAAAGGGGTATTCCATACCACAGCACGTCATGCCCAGTATAGAAACTGGGGGGAGTTACCCAGAAGGCCCAGATCGCTGCTCGGGTCGGGCGGGGTATCGGTCGGCGGGTGGTGAGCAATTGTATTGTGCATCACTGATGTTTATTGTTGTTTTTTTCTTTCCTTTCCCTTTTTAGTTTTATATTCTCTCTCACTGTTATTTCCTGTAGTGGTTTTATATCATACTTTAGTTATTAAACTGTTCTCTCAACCTCTGGGATTTACATTCTTTTGATTCTCATCCCTATCCTGCCTGCAGGGGGATGTGAGCAAATGGCTGCGCGGTTCTGAGTGAGCAAATGGCCGCGCGGCTGGGCTTAAACTACAACAATAATAAGTCCTGATGTGTCTTCAGTATGAAAATTATATTCTCATTATTCCTGAAGTTTCTTTGTTTTGCCTCCCTCTTGACCACGAGGTGTCACTCTGGTACCTCAGCACTGGCAACCACTGCAGGGGGGGCAGGGAACAGGAGAAAAACTCTGACTCGTGGCTCCATGAAAAATTGAAGGGTATTTATTTTCTGGTAGGCAGCCAGGCTGAAAATACTATCTGAATTGAAAGCTTTTCATGAAACATCTGGGCAGTTAAATTTTGCTAACTTCAAAGATGTCCATACTGACATACTGATTTCTCTCTCTAGTGAAGAATCACTTAGGCTAACACACAAAAGCCTCTGTAAAACTATTTCATACTGAAATTAATGATCAGAATGACTATGCTTAATAAAGCAAACATCACAGAAGTGCCAGTCAACAGTTAGACTACAACAGGCTCACAACAGTAGCACAAATCCCTATCATTTTTCCACAGTGGCCACTTTCGCAGTGAATTTTTTCAGGTCCGCATGCTTAATCTCTAGATTTCCCATTTGGTATTTGATGTGTGTGTGTGAGGTTGTGCCTCTCTTTGTTTTGCAGCCTGTCACTTGCTAAGTACCTTTCATAAGCTTGACTAGATTCTCTGCTGGTTAAAAAAAACCCCCACCACCACCAATAAATAAATAAATAAATACATAAATAAATACCCTCCCCCCCCAACAAACAAACAAAAAAACCCAACCCACAATAAAAACCCAAAACAAACCAAAAGAAAGAAAACCCCACCCAAACAGTCAAGTTTATAACAGTTGAGAATGTGGTTCTCAACACTGACTTTAAATATAATGTCTTGTTTTTACTTGTTGATATGGTGTTCTAAATGCAAAAGCTTTTGGCTAAAAGCAGAACTATGTTAAATACTTCCCAGATGACTCAATCTGCTCTCAAAGGCATGGGATTATACAGTCACATGCCTGATAAAACTCACCCCAGTGCTGGTACATGAAGCATTAGGCTTGTTTTTTTCTCTCCTCTCTCAATGTACGGAGTGATGTACAGGTACATAACTAAAAAATTTACACTAATAGTTCTGTTCACTGTGCTGCTTGAGACAGAAATGCAGGTGCTAATGTGTCAGAGATGTACTTTGATTGTTATCCTTGGAAATGGAAAAATACCCTAATTTCCCAATTCTCATTCAAGTGCTTGTAACATGGTCTAGGTATAAATGCATTTTACACATAGTTAAAGATTATAAATAGATGTGAATATATAGCAGGTGTCCTCTCCTACAACATGAGGCACTGTTGAAGTACTTGTTCTGGCAAATGGGGAAAAATACCAACGCTGCTGCTTTATAATGGGGTGTTTTCAAAGATATTTAAAATTGTATTATAACATATTCATCTCCACAAGCAACATCAATTCTAAGGACAGAGAGTTAGTACAAACAAACTAAATCTATCATTGGCTTAACTCAGAGAGTCACTATACATCTTTATGCAACTCCGGGAAACCCTGCCAAAGATGGGCTCCGTGATTTAACTCTTCCTGCACATCTTCAAAACCTCAGGCCATAAGCCAGACTGTGCTACTTTCCAAAAGGAATGCTTAAACCTTGCAGCTTCAGGTGTTCAGGTTGAGACATGTCACAATAGGTTGCGGTGTGATGAACATCACACACACACACGGATGCAGGTGAGGCACTAGCAAGCACTGCAGGTGGGAATGACCATGTGTTTGGGGACCTCGAGTTCATTGTGCAACTTCATACTGAAAAGCTACAGGAAAAACAAATCTATGGCAAATGTTTTTTTGCCTTAGGAAATTAAATGAACCACAACTAGAGCCCCTGACTGCTTGTGCCATGCGCTATATAAACTAGGCTGGTCTCTTCAAAGCAAAAAACTAGAGAAATAAGGTGGAGTTTAATTTGCCTTCATGTCAGTAAGAAGAATAAATTTTAGCTCTAACATTGGTGTTCTGCAATTGGTCTTCTGCAATTAAAAAACATTTAATACAGGCGAGTAAATTGTTTTGTATACTTTTCTCATGTAGTACATGTCACAGAGTAGTTCCACCTTAGAAAAAGGCAAGTTTATGGATAATAAGCGGCAGTGCTTGTCCAGGTTTCCCCTCTTCTTCAAGCTTTGAACAAACATCAACTGCTTTAATTAACCTTCAACGCCTCTATATTGTCTTTTGAACTGAAATAGAGTGCATTCTCTGCATATATCTATCAGTTATTTTAAAATGAGAGTGTTTGCAAAGCAGAAGATTGTATTTTTTAATCTCTCTACAACCAAGCAACATGAAAAAATGCTTTTGCTTTGGTTCCATTGTTTGATTTTATTTCCTTAATTCTTAGGATAGGAGTAAGTGGACTTAAAATCCACTTGGTATCTTGAAATCTGGAGAGTACCTTCCGGCTGCCAAAGTCACCAGTCTCTGCAGGTGTGATTCGGAGAAGCCCCTTAGAGTCTAGGCAAGATTTACATTAGCTGTGACTTTGGGCTTTGGTGTTTCTAGCACCATTTCTGCAACGAGTTTCATGTGAACATGACTGTTTGCCAGGGAAAAGCCAGAGTCTGGGGGAAGCTAAAACAAAGCTGCAGGCTCTGGGCCTTCTATTTATAGACCACGTATGCCAATTTTCCTCCCCAAATGTGATTATTACATTCACAACACAAATCGCAGCTGAAACCTCAACAAAACTGGAAGCTAAGCTGTTCAGTGCTACCTCCAGCAGAGAGTAAAATAAACACATTCCTGCAGTGTGTTTTTCAATGGCCAGCCTCAAACTTCACATCAAACAAATCTAGCAAGTGACATGTCATAACACATGCCTTTAAAATACCAGGGAAAGGAAAGCTTCTTCAGCAGCAACCAGATAAACAAAACCAAACCAAAGCACAAAAATTCTGAAGAGCCTCAAAGCATGTTAGTGAGGCATTCAAGGCAGCTCTCAGTTTGGTAGTTAGCCCCATTCAGCAATGGTCATTCTTCCAGTCATTCTTTGTGTTTGCATAGGGACTGTCTTGCTGCCTATCTCTTAAGCCCTGTCCTGAGAGTCTTGTTACTTCAAGTCTCCTGGGGGGAAAAAACCCCAAATGAAACTAACATGCCACTGCATTTCAGTTCTGGCTTGCTAAGGTTGAGGAGGAACACAGAACAAGGAATAAGCTTTCAGGCTTCCTTAATGTACCCAAGGCATGACCAAATGAGAGGGTTATTCTGGGATGTGACATTCCCACGAAGCAGCTGGCCTATACTAGGTGATACGTGCTTTAGCTCATGAGAAATGAGAGAAAACGTAAGTTTAGTTCTTACAAAAACAAAAAATAAGAAATTTAAAAAATTATTCAGGTCACAGTAACTGAGCCTTCAGAAAGTTCCCTGACCAGCAGGAAAGTTTCTCACCATCTGCCCCTACAATTTCAAAGTGACAGGCTCACAGCATTTGCCATGATTTTGACAGTACTTGACTTTGCAGTTTTATTAAGTTGGCTTCCAAAGGAAAGACCCAAAAAGCCTTTCACCTATTAAGGAGTTAAAGTCAGCTTTTTAGATTTTACCTGTGGGATTGTGTAATGAGAGTGTAGGACTCATTCAGAAGGGTTTCAGGCTATGGGAGTTATATGCAAGCTGGAGGAATCAGTCAGTGTCAGAAAGATTTACATTAAACTAAGTGAAGGTTTATTGTTATTACATTATTATAATTATTTTAATATTTTAATAATTCTTGGCTATAAAAGTATGAGCTCTGTGATCTCTATTGGCCCTATAAGACTTTCTGACCAGTAACAAGAGCCAAACTGAGATATCAATACTGTAGACTTAATGTCCTGTGGCTACATGGGGTTATCAGCATCTCTGCTCTCATTTTAAAAGGTT